>NW_026935645.1:0-67287 GCF_032062105.1 Saccostrea cuccullata | reverse complement strand
TCCAACTATTAAAAAAATTAAATCAAACAATTTTTTAACATACTTTAAAACTTCTAATTTTGTAAGATAAAATTAATAATCTATATCTGAACGCAAATTCCAGAATTTTTTTTAAACATTTCTGTACATAAATGTTTATTTATTTTGATATGTACATTTTTCCTTATTTTACATCCTGTAAACGTTGTTTTAGCTGAAGTTTTATCCGTGTTTTGACTACGTGATCAAAAGGAAACCTTGGTTTGTGGAGGAGCATGCCCAGTAGACCTACACACACCTACTGTCTCCCTGTTGTACTCATATCAGCCTCATCATCAGATACTGCAAGGATTCCATTCAAACCTTCCCTGAATATAAAAAGATCAGTCCCAAGAACTCCATACATGACATTTTTTTTTTTGGTTTGGGTTATTTGTTCACTCTTTTCTTGATGGGGATCTTTGTTTTGGATATACGAGGGTTGACCCAAAAGTAATGTCACTGTGTCCATATCTATAATACTTGGCGTCACATCATCAAATATAATGCACCAAAAGATGCATAAAAATAAATCAAACCAAAATTGAAAATTTCGTTTAATAATATTAAATTGAATTCATTTTATAGACGTTTAAAACATCCAGCATAGGCGGTGTGGCCGCGTCACAATTAAGCGTCACGTTCTAAAGTGTATATTGTTAGAATTAAAAAAGACAAATGCATTTAAAAAAACATCTAAAAAGCGTCTTATCGCCCAGTATTTTAAAAGACAATATTTTACATTTTCCAGCTTTTAGTTAAAAATTAAATTGCGTCATTTTTTTTTTTAAACATAAACGTTGTTTATATCTGATGTTTTGTACAAAAGACATGTCGAATGAAGAATAAAACGCCGAAACGAGTGGTAATGCGTTTTTCCTTCAAAACCGGGAAATCGCCAGTAGAGACAGTTATGATGGTAAATCAGACTCACAGAAGAAGGAATATGTAAACAAGAGACTTGATTAAATATGCTTTAAATAGCGTGTTCGCTAGCCGCTTTATGGCGAGATTACGCAATTTCAAGAGCAACCGGAAATCTCCATAAAGGCGCTACCTATGAGCAAAAAAAGCAGCTTTTCCGATCTTTGACGGAAATACCCGAAAGCCTGCACTGTATACGCTGGGGTTACATGCAGTATTGCAGGGGAAATTTGGCAGTGAAGAGGAGAAAAAATAGTTCTACAAATAATAGATATTTGGGTCCTTAGCCTTTAGTTACATGATCCAAGTGCAAGTAGAAATAAGTAAGATCGCAGGACTGAACATATATAATTTAACACATTCTTATCACATCAGTGTTTGCAGTGTTATATTTTGTTTTTGTTTTTTTTGCATAAAGTGTTGCAAAGACTGGTGTGTTTTATTGGTTCTTTCTCTCTGAAAAGTTCCCATTTAATTCCTGACTCCCACAAAAACTGTCTAGCATTTTGCTAATTCTTTATCATTTTTTCGACGAATTTAGTTAGGCCTATTATTTGAGAAATTTTGAGAGAATTTAATAGTGACAAGGAACAAGGCATATTGAAAAAAAATACCATGTAGCTTGCTGCACAAAAAACAAAATTGTGTACAATTTCTTTACTAAAATATCGTGTAATGAAATTGTGTTTATCTTCATTAGTTTTAATTTGGTAACCTTGATCATTGGCCCAATATCTATAAATCACACTTTGATTCAGGGTCATCAGTTGCAATTTTACAGCAGACAGATGGAATACATTTGTTTCTAAATCTGAATGGGTACTGCTGGGAAAATTTATTAGAACTACCCAGAATACTTATAAAAACAGCTGAAAATATTGGAGAACAACTGAGAATATTTACGAAAACTACTGAGAATACTTATGAGAAAAACTGAGAATATTTCATGGGAAAAACTGAGAATATCTATGAGAATTACTGAGACTATTTTTCTAAAATCTACTGAGAATATTTACGAGAACTTCTGAGAATAATTATAAGATTCATGAGAATATTTATGAGAACTATCGAGCATATTTCGAAAAACATTTGTTGGTATCAACTTCAGAAATGGTTGGCTGAAAATATATGAAATCTGATAATCTCATTTGAATATTTACATGAACATGATGAATTTTGATAATACATGTATTGAGATTTCTTAAAGCATATTTTGAGGCTCTTTGAGTATGGAATCATTCAGTGTTATGAAAAAAACACGCTCATCAACTGAATAATTGAACATTTGCAGAAAATAGCACTCGTAAGAACTAGCATGATGAACAATCATTGTAATTGTACTCATATACATGTGCCACAAACTGCTCTATTAATATTACCATTTACATACATGTACATGTATTTGCTGAAAATTTATGTGATGTGTTCTTTGTATTAATATCTTTACATATATAAATATGCAAGTGTTCAAAACAAAACTTTGATCAGTAAGTAATTACTTGTAGTTGTGACATATTTACCTACAGCAATGAATAAGTTTGCATGTGCAGATTTTTGTCAAGGTGGTGATAAGTTTTCTTTTAGTTCAAGAGGGATGAAGTATGTTACAAAATGCATAACATTCATGATGAAAACCTTGCTGAAGAGTATTGTTGATTTAAGTACAAATGACATGAAAACAAATTAATGAAGGGTGACACACTATACAGAAAAATGCACACAGAAGATCAAGTTAATGGACTATTGCATGACGATTTGCCTGATTTTATTATTTATTAGGGTAATTGTTTTACATTCAGGAAAATGAAACCAAGTTTCGGATGCATGTCAATTCAAGGTGGCATAAATGGACTAGGAATCCCACTGGAATCCAGTTTTTGCAATGTCCAGGCGTAAAAATGAATGCATCATCATTTTCCATTCTGCAGCAGTTGCTACATTCTCAATCTGGTCTTTACTTTGTTTTTGACTCACTTAGTAGAGGAGAAGATGGAATTTGTACTCCTGATGGAACAGCAATAGTTTCAGTCTTTCAATCACTGCAGAATCTTTGTTCATTTTTAGGGGTCGTCATGCGAACATATTTTTGGAATTAATATAAAAAAAAATATCAAATTCATATTGCACTAAAATTTGACACCAACTAATCTTCATCAGTGAAATTTATCCACACCTGCACATTTGCCTATTATTTCCCCATGCCAATTTCAAAGCAAGCATGCTAACCGCTTCCCAGTACATTCAGTACTTTGATTTTTAATGAAACGAAGGGGAAGCGTTCAAGCGTATGACGGCGCATATCCGTCATATGAGGTTTTTTATTTGCGGCGACTACCATAATCGCACTTTGTATACAGTTCGATATTTTGAAAAGTATAAATAATTTTAATTTAAACTTGATTTGGACTGATTTGTATCATTTTGTTAATTTACGTCGACTATGAGCAATTTTATCGAAGTTGTGACAAGACTATTGTCACTGTGGAGTGAAGTATGGATACAAACACTTGAACGATATGCCCTCTCAACAGTTTCCAAATAAAGCAATAAATGGTTATGTATTTTTTTTTATATTTATCATCAAAATAATTCGATTCTTGTGTCTTTGACTTTTCCCCTCATTTTTTTTTCAATGTTAAGAGATATGAAATACACTAATAGAAATTAATTTAAACACTTTACATTTTGAGGAAAATCAATCGCATTATATGAAACTTCTTTTTCTTTTAATAATGAGATCAAAATCATGACTGATTTTGATAAAAGAAAGGCTGAAATAAATCTGCTTTAAATGTATGAACAAGCTTGTGAAATACAGTATAAGGTTATATAAAAACTTGATTAGACTGACCTAATTTTGATATTCCAGTTATACGGTACAGTACCTTGAGACCGGATTTGCTGTGACAGGATATATACATGTAATTTGCGTAGCCTTATTTTTAAGTTTCTCAGGGGTACATGTACATCAAATGTTTGTTATGTGATGATTTCTTGGTTACTTAGATTCTCCACACATCAGGTGGTAGGCGGTCTGACTTAGTCGGACTACCTAAAGAAGACTTTTTGGACCCTGTTATAAAGATAAAATAAATCAACAGAACCTTTTTTACCTCTAGCTGAATTTCAAGCTGAAGATTATGTCATAACTGTAGGAAGACTTTCTGGACCCCGTAGTATTAATGATAAACAAAATTCAACAGAACTTATTTTTTATCTCCAGCTGCATTTCAAGCTGAAGATTATGTCATACAGGTAGGACAATTTAAGCCCACAATAATATGTTTAGGTTCATTTCCTTTTGTACAATCATTTATTGAGATTTCTTAAGTAATACTTCATACTTCATCAAAGGTCTTGCCATATAATTGTGATATTTTGTATAATTATAACCTTTGTCAAGTTAAGTTAATCAACGTTTGAGATTTTTTTCTTGCAAATTTGAGACAATTTTGGTATTGACATAAAGATTATTGTACAGCTAGAGTTTTCAGTGAACCCTTACTAGAATGCATGAATTCTTTTGTTTACGAACAATATATGAGCACAAAATACATGTATATTCAAATGTGCAACTTCTTTTATATAAAACCAGATAATTTTAACTTTAAAATGATAAACATTTCTGAAGAACCAACCAAAATTGATAAATACAATGTTACCCTTCTCACACTCTCCTCAAAACTGTTATTTAAATAACTGCATAGTATTTAAGCTCCATTTTCTCTTTTCTGACCCTATGCTAACTCTGCATGGGAATTTAAATGTTTTTGTTTGAAACAGAAAGTAAAGTGCGTTCTTCCTGGATACACGTCATCATACATTACAAATGGCTGACACTTATCATGACAGGTAATTTAAAACTATTGGTAAAAGGCAAGATAAAAAAAGAAAGGTAATTAGATGGCTGACTATTCAGCAAGGGCTCAGCTTACAGAATGAGAATTTTCTTGATTATAAAAATTGTAAAATATAAAGAGAAGAATAATAAGCAGCAACAGTATGTAAGAATATTTAAGATAAGTCTTACATATCCAATAACACAAGGCCGTCGAAAGCGTCGATCATATCTTATAATAGGTCAATTAAATTTATATTCAAACAATATTAAAGTATATGAAGCATGTGTATTATAAAATGCTAGCCTTCAGTGAATGAGAATATCACCTTGGCTTGGCCTGTACTTCAAAACAATCATCTGTTGCACACAAAGATATCGATATTAATTGATTGTATAGTGGCAGGTAAAAATAATGTATTTAGAATTCAATAAAATCATATAATCATGTACATTTACTATTATTCATTTTGTACGACATTGAAACTAAAATGAAGTATGAACCTAAATTAAATCCAAATTTCAGAGAATGTAAAAATCATTCAGAATTGACCTTAACTTCAAAACAAATTTTAAATACAGAGATGTTAATTAGTTAACAGATAAGGATAATGCTTTCGATTTTCTTCAAGAGGAAAAATAATTAATTCCAAGGGGCTCATTGTAGCTTTCACAGTTTAAAACTGTCCCATCTGCAAACAAGATGACATAAAGAACCAAACTTCATTAGAACATGTACATGTAGTATCAAAATATGTCTTACTGCCTATTCAACCTACATGCCAAATTTAAACTTCATTCGTGAACCATCAAAATGTTATTAGAAAAGAAGTGGTCCATGGGCCACATCACTCACTTAAGCACTATGGCTAGAAAAAAAATCAAAACTCAGTTAAGTATTGAAAAGCTTAAGTGCATAAGTGGTCCCGACCTACCTCTAATTTTGATTTTTTTTTTTATTTTAACTTTGATTATGTCCCCACCCTACCCCCAAGGGTCATGATTTGAACGAACTTGAATCTACACTAATCTTCCATATAAATATAACGAACCATAGCTTTGTTGTTCTTGAAAAAAAAAATTTAAAGAATTTTGCCTATGCATTTCTATGGAAAAGTTCGATCGCCCACTGTGATCCTACCCTACCCTTGGGGGTCAGAATTTGAACAAACTCGATACTCGATGAAAATTCTTCAATATAAATATGAACAATCTGTTGCTGTTCTTAAAAAGATTTTTAAAGAATATTTCCTATGTAAAACTTTGATCGCCCACTATGTCCCCACCTTACCTCTGGGGTCATGGTTTGAATCCTGAGGATTGTTTTATATAAATATGACTAATCATGGCTTTGCTGTTCTTGAGAAGATCTTTAAAGACAGACTTTGGACAAATTTTGTTCAGAAAAGCACACTTGAGCCTTTGGTTCAGGTGAGCTAAAACAGAAAAATTGTGGACGGAAGAATGACTGATGGACAGACAGACAGACAGAATGATTACTAAAGGTCACCCACAAATCCCTGTGGGTCCTAAAAAATTAAGTTATTTATTTCTCTTTTAGATGTAGAATACATATAGAGTGTGTTGTAAGCTAGTTATTCACCATGTTATAAATGCCTTACATGTACTTGCACTCTGATGAAAATAAATGTATTTTAGAGTTTTGACCAACAATAATGGATGAAGTACCAGATACAGCCCAGCACTTTATTGAGTGTGACACAGAATCCTGTAGGAACTTCTCCGAGTTTTATTGTAATAAATGTCATCAACCATTATGTGACCATTGCAGAGAGGCGCATTTGAAGAAAAAAAAACATGAGATTGTCCTTTATCAAGAGAGAAAAAGAAAACTTCCTTCAGAGAAATGCAGGATCCATCCCACCAATGACATAGATATCTACTGTACTTTTTGCCAGGATCCTCTTTGTTCTACATGCTTTGCTCAAGATCACAGTGGCCATGCAGTCACTGACCTTGAAACCATCTACAATGACATTCTACAGCAATGTCAGAAAAAAATAAGCAAGATCTGGAATACTGTCATTCCTGGGGCTAAAAATGATGTTGAATCAATGAGAAAAAATGCCGTGAAAAAAATTACCAAATTAAGATTCTTCATGAAGAAGAGAGCAGATGAACTAAAGAAGGTTGTTGACAGTTTATTAAGTGATAATAATAAAAAACTTGATGTGATCGAGAACTCTGTACTAAATGATATTAATGAACATCAGAAGAAAACAGAGGACTATATGAAAATCCTGGAAAAAATAACTACAGACTATGAGAGTAAATTGTCCTCAGTAAAACATACTGAACTTATGAAATTCCATTTAGACATATCATTAGCCACCCTGAAGATACCTAAAAAAGCTGAACCCAAACTGCCAATTCTAAAACTAGGTACACTAAATAAAAAAAGAAATAGCAAAACAGTTTGGTAAAATTGAAAAACAGTCATCGGAAAGGTTTAAACTTTCATCTGTCACAAAAATAAGTGATATAACAATAAAGAAATACAATTTCCATTTGTCTCTCTTGCCTCCCAATAGATTTTGGGCCAGTGATAACTTGGGAAGTCTCGCTCAGTTTGATATGGAAGGAAACATTTTTCAAAAAATATCAACCAGTTTGTGGGATATCCGAGGTTACCACACAGTCACCACAGAGGGAGAACTTCTTTACACAGATTGCAGTGAAAACATTGTATACATAGTAAATAGTGAAAAGTCCATCGACAGACTTATTCAGACAGGGAACTGGAAGCTTGGAGCTATCTACTCCTCTCCTATCAATGGACATATACCTAATCTTTAAGCTAATTTTTAAAATTATCTTCCCCTGTTGTCCTTGCCATTACTAAATCCTATATACCAATAATAATGTTAAAGTGATGCTTATTGACATGTAGTTTCAGTTCCTTTAAGTAGATCAATGCATCAGATTTAATTTTCACACCACATGGATTGTATGATTTTTTTTTTATTCATGCAGAAGACTTTTTACTTTATTTCATCAAATTTGAATTGTAAAGATGACGAACATTCGTCCACAAAATCTTTAAACAACTAAAAAAAACGGTGACATGGGTATATAATACGATTATAAGGAAATTCCATATGTGGGATATGGTGTCTAGTAGGAGCAAGCATTCTCCGCCATCCGGCCACATCCATCCTGAGCCCTTAATACTGGAGTATTGATCAGGTAAAAAACTTAATTCTATTGGCAAAATCAGTATGAAAACTCAGGCCTTATTTTATTTTCTTAAACATCGGGTTATCAAACACATTTATTTGTATGTAAACGCATTCAAAATGCATGCCTATGATCAGTGATGTGGAATTTTGCCTTTGATGATTTTCAATTACACGGACATGCTCAATTTGCAAAATATTAACGCGTACAGAATTAAATCACTTTTTTGAGCCAAAATTTGCAAAAATTTACAGACTGAGGTAAAAATAAAATGTCTATTTATAAAAATGTAGAGTCGAAGGCCGCAGCAATTTTTTTCTTCTTTTCACGAATAAGATTTTGAACAAAATGAAATTATACTTGTACATGAAATTTTTTCTACAATCTATTCGAATATTTTTTGAAAATGAATAAAAGAGACTAAAACGTCAGCGTTCTGCAACATCGTCAAAGAAAAGATTAAGAAGAAAAAAGAAATGGTTTTATTCCAGTTTTGTTCCAGTTTCTTAAAGTCAAGGTCCGTCATATTTATGCAAATTTTGTGCATTGTATGTAACAACAGATGTTCACCGTAGGAAAGCTGATGACCGTAATATATATTACGGTCATCAAACCATGTCGGCTGAGCAGATCGGTTGAAATCTTTCACTCAAGATTTAAAACATTTGTCAGCATATCTGTGTAAATATCGCAAAAAATTGAATGTACGCAAATGAATACTTACTACTGATTATCAAAACTAACCTTAACGTAAGGAAATAAAGCTGTAGTACGACCTCAATTTTTTTTAGAAAGATGACCGTAACAAAGTATTTAGTTTTTCCAATGAAGTGGGATGGTTGTAATATACCTGATTTAATTTGTTTTCTCTCTTGTTGTAGAAGCATATATATGGACTTATTTGGAAAAATATGTAAATTTATTTTTCAAAATTAACATTTCTAACCATTTGCAAACAGAAACCTTCGGCATTCGAAAATTAGAACTGAATGCAGAAACTGGAAAATTCTTGTATAAAGCAATTCACTTCCCTGTATATACCGGGTATATCTGAACTTCAAGAAAAAAGAATATGAAGTACAAATCGGCAAATTTCACATTTGCAATTCTTTGATTTTTTGGATTCTTGGATCGTCGCCTGTGTCGCGGTGGGAGCTGGCATGGAAAGTATCCCTCATTGCTCAATGTCCCTAAATGCGCATTATAGGACAAAATTTGCAAGTGGTGGCGACTCCATTTGAGTGAAAAATACTCAAAAGACAATAAACAACATAAAAACATTTTAATTCATAGATGTTTTGCGATTCGAAGTTCTTCATCAAACAAAAGTGTCAAAATAACCGATCTGAGTCAAAATGAACGATCTGAAGTGTACACATCACTTTTTGACTATCAGCAACGATTCTGTGTGCTATCGTACAACCAAGGAAACATACAATCGTGTAACTTAAAATGACTTTTGCCAGCTCCTGTTATTCAGTTAATGATAGCTTAATCTATTTATACTATATCAATTCAAATCTTTATTACCTCTGAGTTGTATCTGTACTTGTAACTCATAGAGATATTAAAAAAAAATGTGACCGGGGAGGGGGGGGGGGCGGGGGAGGGGGAGGGGGGTGCTGCTTCCTTCTACTTATTTTTCAAACATAATACTTCTATGTGTCTAATTGACAGACCACTGTAGTTAATATGAAAATAGTTAAAATAGGTTAAGATTTAAAAGAACAGAAGCGAACAAAAAGACCCGAATTCAGCATAAGTGCAGTCTTCCTTTGAATGTAAAAGAAGTTAACACTTATCCCCTCTCCCAAATACACGCATACATACTTATTCACAATACAGTATTTTAGACTTAGACGATTTTTCTTTTTTGCTTGTAAAACTTTTAAAGCTAATTAATGAGTGTCCATCACGTGATCAGCAAAGTGCGTCATGTGACATCACAAAATACATTATTATAACACTTTGTTAAACTCTAATCACAAGTGGACTGCAAATTTATACGTTGATAACTATTAAAATCAAATTCAGAAAAATAAAATTATATTTAAATTTAAATCATATTAAGCTTTTAGAGAGCCTAAACATACATGAAGCGGTGAAAGATAAATATTGAAAATGGAACTCTTGGTTTTCTTAGGTACAGGAAACAGAAAGCTGTATACACAAAATGGAGAAAGAAGACTTCCAAAGCAAAACTTCTTTTCTGGTACATAATAATTTATACCTTCACAAATGTAATTGTTTGTGTATCTGATTTTTAAGATATTCATATTTAATGTATTCATTTTGGGAAATACCAATATACTATGATACAAATGTCTATTGAAACAGCATATGGTATTTTGAACAGATTTTGAATCAGCATCGCTATATTGATCCAACGATGAATATCAGTTTTGACCTAATATCGGACTTACTTTATAGTTATATTGATTGCATTGATGTCAGTTCAATATAGGACTTACATCTGAGAAATGTGTGGTTTTATTTATTTGATTTTTTTTTTGATGTGTTGATGTTGATGTGTATGTTGTACTTTAATACTTAGTATGTAATAAACGTATACACTGTAAGATATATACCCTTTTCCACATCATATCCCTATTAGCCCTTGGCAAATCTCAGCCCTCGGACCTTCGGCCCTATGGATGATATTTGTATCTCAGGCGTAAACAAGATGTGATATGAATAAAAGTACCTCGCACATCATACACCATTCATTCCTCCTAATAAGATTCCAGTAGTGCAATGATTTAGTTCAAAGCTACCACTTTTCTGTGAAGAACTTGATTAGCTAAATCATTTAACGACCACAATTTATTTTTCTTATTTCTATGATCATACCGTTTCCAGAAATGACACCATATGCAATGGTGAAAACTCTTAGGTAAGTCCATGCCATATTAGTTGCTACAGTTTCGACGGCATAAACAGCCCTGGTGCTTCTTAGGTCATGTTGTCTCTTAAGTCCATAAATATTTAAAGTCGTTATATTGTTAATTCCATATACAATGTATATTATGTTTTTTTTCTACGGCTTTCATTCAAATAAAAAAACTTCCCTTTCCTTGTTTACAAGGATCTATTAATTAACTAGTATTTGAAGTTTTCCCTCCTGTTACTTTTATTAGTACTTCTCTCCCTCGGGCAGAATAACTTTGGTGTGCTTTCATATCTGCTTTCTATAATGTCGATTTTTTCAATGTATATTATTATAATGTTGTGTAAAATTATCCTTGGTATTTGGAATTGGATAATACTTAGACATTCATTTCTATTTAATATTTTTTTAATTGAATTGTCCTTGTTGTCTCTTTTTCTATTTTGTCGAACAGATTGTGGGGATAAAACTGTACTTTACAAAGCTAGTTACAATGATTTATGACATTTATTCTTATCAATTTTTTCCTGATGTGTTCTTTATACAATGTAAATAGCACGGCTGAGAAAAGTTGGGACACCATTAATAATAAATTACAAGTAAATGTCCATTGTATTGGATGTATTGCATTAGAACAATAAATTGTTTTATAGCATCATGTTTCATAAATACTCATTTTATTACTTTTACAATGACAATTTCCCAAAATAAATCCTTCAGTATATGCCAATATATCATATGAGTAATGTTTAAACATATCCTTATACGCAATTTTAAAAAAGAGAGAGATGAAAAAGATTAAAATAATATTGTCTGGATTTTTTTTTTTTTTTTTTTTGAGAGGGTTGGTTTGCATATTTTAAGCCCATTCGTTTATCATGCTGAAAGAGAAAAAGATCTAGTATACTAAAAACAAATGAAATTCTGGATTTTGCATTTGCTATTAACATATATTTGGATTTATCGTAAGCTCTTCATTAAAACAGATCAAAGGCTTTATGACATGGCTTCTTAAATAAATTGAATGGATTTTTATATCTTTACATTATTTATTTAAGGGGAATATACAAGCCATACTGGATCTAGTCTGGTGTAAAATAAGAAATACCAAGAATGGGCTTAATATTCTACCAAACTAGCCCAAAGTTACTCAAAGTGCAAATGCACTCATTACCTACTGTTGACACCAAAATTAGGAAATAATATTTTGTTTTATAGCATCACGACCATGACAGAATTCCTATGTTGGCCCAACGTTGGTCCAACGTTAGCAACTTCCATTCACTTTACTTCCCAAGGAAGGAGGGGTGTTGATGTTGGCCCAACGTTGGCCCAATGTTTGTATTACACCCTTAAAGAAAGTGTCTTTTAAAGTTAGTAGTAGTATGTTAGCCCAACGTTGGCCCGATGTTTGTAATACACCCTTAAAGAATGCGTCTTATCAGGTTGATAATAGTATGTTGGCCCAACGTTGGCCCACTGTTTGTAATACATCCTTAAAAAGTGTCTTATCAAATTGGTAGTAGTATGTTAGCCCAACGTTGGCCCGATGTTTGTAATACACCCTTAAAGAAAGTGTCTTATTAAATTGGTAGTAGTTTGTTGGCCCAACGTTGGCCCGATGTTTGTAATACACCCTTAAAGAAAGTGTCTTATCAAGTTGGTAGTAGTATGTTGGCCCGACGTTGGCCCAACGTTAGCACGAGTGTTTTTTGTTTAGGTGTTTCAAAGATGGGATATTTATATTGGGCCAACGCTGGCCCAATTATTATACTGCCAACTGATGGTGTCATTTTTAGCTGCTGAGCTTTACGTTGGGACAACGTTGGTTCTAATTAAGTTTTAATTTAGATGCACATTCTGAAATAATTAAGAGGACATTCTATGTCCATGCTTTTAATTGTATGACTTTTTTGTTTAGATCTGATATTTTCAATATTTTAACTTTGAACTTAAGTGATTACAGCACCAAAGAGTGTTTTAATATATTTTTTGAATTGTGCACATGCATGTTTATTCATTTGAAGTAAAACCCTTGAAATAATGAATTTTTTCATGAGCGTTGTATTCATGAGAATTTAGAGAAGACTGAATAAGTTCTCAGGAACAGGATGTGAATGAAGCCTACATATACATAAATCAAAATGACACAGCTTTATAATTGAATGGAAACAAAAGTTAAGCTTTCGCTAAAGATTGGAGAGTCGCGCGGGAATCAAATTACACGAAACTTTGGAGTGAGCTGTCAGATTCAATTGCTCACATGTGGTGATAGACTGAAAATGCAGGGCAAGCAAGAAGAAGTAAAATTTAAATTTGTGAATTATACACTTGCTATAGCTGCATTTAGAACGTATGTAAGTATATTTATTCTTATTTATTCAGGTTAACTTTTAAAATTGATTCGGAATTCATTCTTTTCATGTTTTTGCACACAAGCACTGTAAGTTAAAGTTAAATAACATCTTTTAAGTTGTTTCTATCTAATTCTTAACTGTTTATTACAGACACGATTGTAACAAGGAAATTAAGGTGCACTAATAGTATAATACATCATTCTCTTTATTAAAAGATTTAATTTAAGTAATATCTATTCATAAGTTGGACCAGTAATTGTATTGTTTCTAATATCAAACTATTTTGTATTTTCAGTCAGAGACTGCAAGGAAAACAAATGTTGTGGCGGTAAATAACAATGAAATCGAAGACCATGAATAAAGAAGTGTATAAAGTACGAGTACGTATGACAAAGATCAGGATAAAGAAAACGGGAGGCGACGAAGGGACGGGAAAAGAGCGGGAATACAACAAAAGGACAGTAATAAAGGAAGTGAGCCCTGATTAAGAACTTTGCATTGATAATTTTTCATAATTTACCTCTATTGTCTATTTTAAAATTTATTTTGTAAATTATGATGCAATTGATGTAGATAAAATATTTTCACAGTGAATCATTAGTAATGTTTTCATTGAACATGTCCATGTATGCATTATGAATGCAGATAGAATTGTGTATTAATTTTTTTAAACAGTCATAAAACAGGTTTATGTACAGCATCACTTAACCAATTGCAAATGTTTCTATGTAATAACAACTTTGGCCCAACAATTTGCCATCTGACATTGCAAAAAAAGGGTCAACATTTGGCCAACCTAACCAACCAGTTGTCAAGGTTGGCTGTTACTTGGCAAACACTAAAAACTACGATGGCCCAACAATATGCCATCTGACATTTCATCATAGGGCCAATGTTGGGCCAACCTAAAGGCCCTTTTACAATTGGCGCACGAGCAGAAGCGACAAAATATTCGTGCGACCGAAAAATTTAATTGGGATCGTAAACTGTTGCTAAAGTAATCGCATATGAAAAAGTATTCGTACGAAATTCGCACGATCTTAAGCGACCGTTGTGCATTTAATCCTACATGTACGATATATCTTGCGTCTATAAGCGACTATTGTACAACGAAAGCGAGTGTTGTAAGATAATGCGAAAGAATCGCGCGAGTGAACAAGTAATCGGACGATTGAACGTGCACCAATGCGATTGGACGTAAGACGCTCGTGCAATCATGCGTTTCCTGGTACGAATGATCGTGCAAGTGAGAAGGGGAATATATATAAATAATACCCGTTTCCGACCCTCATCAGTCGAATGCAAGAGATGCCGCCCAAAAAGATGACAAAAGCTACAGATAAAGCCAAAGTTAACCGTAGAAAGAAGGCCCAGGAGGAGGAGGAGGCCCAGGACCTGCCGCAGCAGCCGAGCCCTGTTCATAATCCGCCTGAGCTTGTCGACGAGGGGAAAGAGCCACCAGACCAGCCAGCTGAGCCTTTACAACCTGATGGTTAAAGTGAGGATGAAGACGAGGAAGATACTCGCAAACAAAATAATATTATTGAACATTTTAATTAGTTTATTTTGATATAGTTTATTGTTGAATATTTTAAATTCTGAATCTTAACAAATTCTGGCATTTGTCTCTTTTCAGTAGCAGACATCCGGCTCTGGTATAGATCCCAGCGGACCATCCTGGGGAAAGGTCCAGAAAAAGAAGAGTGGCCAGAAAAGATGCAACCTCACAGCCATGCAGAAGTAAGTGGAAAGATACTTAGGCTTCCTGAGAAGGCACATAGCGCACCTGCCACAGGGATCCCAGCTCGGACAAGTACCAGCTGATGAACAGGACTTTGCTGGAGTACTTGGAGTTGTATTCGGAGATTCAGTATACCGCGCAGAAGGCAAGAAGGCAGAAGGCAGAAGGTGAGAAGGTATTGGTGAAGCAGCATCCATGGTCCATTGTGGTCTGAAACAGAGATGCTTATACAGGGCTTACATATACTAGTGGCAAAGGACGGGAAATTGAAGCTGATAAATCATGCATAGTAAAACGTTGCAAGATTACATGAGACACGTTGAGCAACAGTCTCGCGGTCGCACAACACACGCATTTACAGCTGCGATTCATCTTACGACCTTTAAAAATCGTGCATCACTCTTGCGAGTACACAAAACGTTGTAAGACGCTCGTACTAATATTCGTGCGTTGAATTGCGATAAATGTGGATCGCTTTTGGTCGTGTCTGAATAGTATGCATGTCGACTATTTTGAAGAGACTTGATGCGACCACTAAAATGCATGCAATGAATGCGAAGCATCGTGCAACGTATGCGAGAGCTCGGCAAGAGCACGTGCGAATCTAAAATTTTCCGATCGCAAAGTGTTGTAAAGAGCTCGTGCGCCAGTTGTGAAAGGGCCTTAACCAAACAGTTGTTAAGGTTGGCTGCTAGTTGGCATACACTAATAACTACGTTGGCCCAACAATATGCCATCTCACATTTCAACAAAGGGCCAACGTTGGGCCAACCTAACCAACCAGTTATTAAGGTTGGCTGTTAGTTGTCATACAATTATACCTACGTTGGCCCAACAATATGCCAACATGTTGGACCAACGTTGGGCCGATGAGCAAAATTACCGTGGGCCAACGTAAGGAAAATTGGGCCAACGTTGGCCCAACTATGTCTTGCTATCTAGGCTATGCTATGTCTATCTTTGCAAAAAAGAAAAAAAAGTGGAAGGCTACCCCCCTCCCCCACCCCCGCCCAAATCCTATGTTTGTTTTTCAAAATAGTGTCAAAGATTCCGAAATTTTGCATCATTAAGAATGTGATGGAACATGTACTAGACTTATATTGTTTAGACAACTTTTAAAATTAGATGTTTGGTTTCCCTCTCTTCCGACCTACTGATTAGACATGACCCAACTCATTTTTTTTTCATCCCACTACACGATATTTTTTTTCGTTTATTCCGTCAACAAATATGTTTAAAATTCTCACATAAAGATTTTTTTTTCTTTACTCTGAAAAATTGTACTTTTGACAATATGCCGATTTTTCAAATTGAAAAAAGAAATGTTTTTTATTCAGTAAATCTCCTAACCCACTCGGAATGATTTCATTCCTTTTGAAATGGTGTCCGATGTGATAAAAATTCACAAGATGAAACTACACCATTCAGTCGACGGAATGGTAACTGAATGCCCACTGAATGGTCACTGAAAGGTAACTGAAAAGATCCTTTTCCGTGATCATTCCGTTACCATTCAGTCGACTGAACGGCAGGCACATTTCAGTGACCTTTCAGTTAGCATTCAGTTGCATCTTTTTATTAAATAATCGACTTCCTTTTTAACTTAAAAATTTTATTTCACTTTTCCTTGATTTAATAGCATTTAGTTTACATATTTACGAATAAATAATGAGAAAAAAAAATTAATGCAAGAAAAAAAAACTTGTCCAAAGCCAGAATTGAACCCTGGTCTCCAGCTTGAGGGTCCGTGACCTTATCCATTACGCCACGACTTCTTGTTGAAAATTAAAGAATTAAAATCAATGAATTTGTAGCAATCGAAATGGAACACGGTTCACCTGTTGTATCGAGGAGTTGCGATGTGTATATATCTTGTATATATTTTGTGTATTCTATGTTAATTGCGCGGATTAATTGATTACACACCTCCTTTCGGGATGATGACAATTATCGGCGACGGGCACCTGTTCTTGTCAAAGAAATCTTCTCCTCGGAGATCGTTTTAAATTCTCTATCTAGAAAATTAGCAAATTATTTTAAACTTTATCTTTTTAAAAGCTTAATTTAATCTATTATATTAAGTTTCTTCCACAAGAGGCATAAATAAATGATTTATTCTATTCCTGTAAAATGATTTTATAATGATAATAACTGTAGAATGTATTAGATTGACATAGGAATAATGAAATTTTTATTACAACTGTAAAAAATAAGATAACATTTTTTTGTTAATATTAAGGTCGCATTATGATCGATAGCCTCCATTTTTTTTTTTCAGATTGATTTCTAATTAATTTAATAGCTTATTAAATTAATATTTATTACCGAATTAGAGATTTACAGAAAAAAAAGAAAACAAACTTATGCGACATTTAATTGAATTTTGATTCGAGAATCGGATCATTATTTTTTATCATTTGAAGATTTTTTTTTTTTTTTAAATCTACTAGAAAATTAAATATCATTTGGAATTTTATGAGTCCACGTTTCTTGAATTTTATGAGTTCAATTGAACTGGTAAATTATCATTTATTTTGTAGCATATAAATAAACAATTGTTAAGACATATTTTTAAAGTCTATAATCGCAATTTAAAGCTATACCAGGGAGTATATGACATATCTGAGCTAAAAGAAATACAATATCTAGTGTAGATTTACATGGTTTTTTACTATATTTACACGTTCAAATTAAATCTTTCGCCAAAGGATCACTTCATTATAAATAGGGATTTGACCTATAGGACCGGGCTTGGTTTTTTTCTCTACAAAAAGCTTGTCGATTTCCGTTCTGATTAATGGCATTAGGCTGAATACATATAACAATTTGTTTTTCCTAAATCTTTTTTTTTCAGCGAGTAGAGGTATGAGGAACCCTTTCATTGATTTTCTGAGTTTGTTATCTCAAATAGTAATAATTGATATTTGTCTTAACTTTTCAATATGCAAAATGGTAATGTTTACTGCCGCTGAAATTCTATTCTTTATGTCTAGGCAATGTTATCTGTGAATGAAGTAAAACATTCCATTTACATGATTAATGTGTGCAAATTGTATAGGCCTAAATCAAATCCGAGGAGGACAGTTACTGATTTGTATGTAGCCAAAAGCAATGTTATTAAATTCTAAGGAATATATACAATTGACATTTATCACAGCTCAATGCTGCTAAGAGTACCTGTATTGAGTAACACAGAGTGAGTTATTCTTGTCCTCGGAGAAAGTGTGCTTATACTGAGGTTTGTTCCGCCTGACTGACAACTTTACATTGGATTTCTCCGATTTGATATCTCTTTAGTGTTCCTTATATCAAGAATGGGCATGCATAAAGGATATATAATTGAAGGAAAATACACATGGCTATAAAAAATATTTAAAAAGTCTTTGAAAAGGCGAAAATTTTAAACTTTAAAAGTGTGGTACTAGGCGGATTCGAACCCCCGACTGTAAAATGTTAGTTTGTACGGTATAAAAGTCAGCATGTTTTTTTTTTCTCTTTTATTGATCAATCAAACAAATAGTACAATACATATTATATCACAGTCAATATCCACTATATGTTATCAAAACATCGTTAACAAAAAATTAAAAAATGAATAACAAGGTTCCTTCTGTTTCTTTCAAAATAGGATTTTTCCTCAAAAATTTCTTACAAAACATCTTTTTGTTGTTTTCTACTATACATAGCTGATAATAATTATAATAAATGTAATGCCTTATTAAATATTTGCAAAACCTTATCAATTCTAATTTTTGATTGCTTTGTAAAAACACGTGTCTCCTTCTATAGATAGTAAATCTACAAATCGATATGAAAAAATTGACAAAAAAAGTATTAACATTCTTAATACTGCTAGGAAATGTTGTTAACATAAGTTCCTCAATGGCTAATGTGTTATATATACTATCCTCACAGTCCTTCAACAACGACTCTAAATAATATTCTATAAAATTGTTTTTAAAATCTTGTATGTCTTTGCATTTTACAAACATGTGCATTAAATCTTCACATTCTATATTACATAGTGGACATCTATTGGAATCTGTTTTACCAATTTTAAACAGTTTTTCATACGTAAAAATTCCATTATGAAAAATTTTAAAATCAAGTTCAATAATATCAGGAGGTATACACCTTTCTTTCAATACAATCCATCTATTATCAAGTTTTACTGTATCCTCTAATTTCAATTTCTCTTTCCAATACTCATTTGACACTGGAGGTTGAAACAATTTTTGTATTAATATCTCATAAAATATTTTAACAGTACATGAGGAAAATACATATTTTTGATTTTGCACTCTAAGCGAAAAATTTGGCAAAAACACATTCTTAATGTAAACATTATTTTGAATAACACCTTTCCACTCATCTGGAATAATAGACAATAAAATTGAGTAGTCATTTTGAATTATTTTTGCATTAATCTCTGAATTATACTCATGTATCATTTCAACAATGAAAGATGCAGGTAAAAATCCAGGTATTACTTCATAGGAAATGTCTCTAATATGTGTAATACCAGCATTGATAAAGTGCTTCCACATCAGTGTTTTATTTTGATTAACAATTTTTGGATTTAAAAATAAACAGTAATTAAACACATCATTTATATTTTCATCATAATCAATATTATCCCTCAAAGCATACCATGCACTAAACATTTCAGAATAAAAAGATGGTAAAAATCGTAATTCTCTTTGACTCAATCGTAAAAGAAATATTTCAACTCCTCCTTTTAAATCACAGATTTTTGTTAAAAAATAACTAAATATATCTTTCCATACATGTTGTTTAGTAGAACACATATACTTTGCTAAAAATTTAAGTCTAAAAGAAAGCATTTTCAAATAAATATCGTCTATTTTTAAACCACCGTTTTGCTTTTCTCCAATTGCTGTTTTATATGACACTAAATGTGCACCATAATTCCATAAAAAATTGATGCATTCTTTCTGAATGGTATCTCTAGCCCAAAATGGAATAGATATCACAGATAATAAATACCATAATTTAGACATAAGTAATGTATTTATGACAGTAACTCTTCCTTGAATTGTTAACATTCTCTGTCTCCATAAATTTAGGATTTGCTTAATGTTTTGTACTTTGTTTCTCCAATTCAAATTTTCACATTCTGATTTGTTTCTACCAAAATAAACACCTAAAATCTTCATAACATTCGTTTCTGTAATTTCAAATAATTTTTTATCATCTTCTAAAAGTTTTCCAGTCCCTAAACACATGATTTCAGACTTTTGTACATTAATTTTTGCACCAGATGCCCTTCCATACAAATCAAAAATTTTCAATATTTCAAAAATAGATTTCTTATCACAAACAGACATTGTTGTATCATCAGCATGTTGAAAAATCAATGCAGTTTTATCAGACATAGGAATGTGTATACCTTTTATAAAGCTATTACATTTAATTGCACAACTAAGAGGTTCTGCACATAGTACATACAACAAAGCAGATATTGGACAACCTTGTCGTACTGAGTTTTTGACTGGAAAGTATTTTGTTAAATGACCATTGCTTTTAACACTGCTATGAATATCTGTGTAAAATATTCTTACCCATTTCCTAAAGCTTTCTCCAAAACCAAATACTTTTAAAACATCTAATAAATATTCGTGACTGACTCTGTCAAAAGCTTTTTCTTGATCAATTTTTAAAATATAACCTTCAATTTCATCCATTTCAGACATTTCTATAACATCTCTTATACTAGCTAAAGAGTCTGCAATGTCTTTACCAATTATACAACATGTTTGACCCTCAGAAACAATATTTAGTAACACAAGTTTGAGTCTATTAGACATTATTCTTGCTATTATTTTGTAATCTACATTCAATAAGCTAATTGGTCTCCAATTTTTTAACAATCTTTTATCACCCTTTTTCTTATATATTAATGTAATAACACCCATTTTCATAGAATGTGATAAAGTTTCCTTTCTCTCTATTTCTCTAAAAAGTTTATACAATATGTTTTTCAACTGAGGTAAAAATGTTCTATAAAATTCAACCGTTAAACCATCAGGGCCAGGACTTTTATTGTTGGCCATTTCTTTTGTAGCTTGTTCTATTTCACTGACATCAATGTCTCTATCACACATTTCCATGTCATTTTCATCAAGTGTTGTTTTAACTAATGACAACAATTTATTTTTACTTTCACATTCAATTTTCACACATGAATATAACTTAGAATAGAAATTGTATTGCATATCTAAAACAGAATCTAAATCTTTCTTTACTTCTCCCGAATCACTTACCAATTCTTTTATTGTATTTGCCTCTTGTCTGCTATTCTCTAAATTCAAAAAATATTTCGTGCACCTGTCAGACTCGTTTGCCCATTGTGCCTTAGACCTTAATATAGCACCTTTACATCTTTCATTTTCATATTCATTAAGTTCTGTTTTAAGTTTTTCGTATTTTTCAATATCTATATTAATACCATCAGCAAAACATTGTGACATTCTTTGTATACTATTTTGAATTCTATAATATTCTCTATTCCTTTCTCTAGCTCTATTCTGACTATAACTTTGTGATAATTTTTTAATTTTATATTTTAAATTATCCCACCAGACTAATACCGACTGTTCAAATAATATACAGGATTTTTCTCTTTCAATTAATTCTTGGATCTTATTTCTGTAATATTCATCACTTAAAAGCAAATTATTATGAATCCATACACCTGGTCCTCTTTCAGATACATCTGAGTTAAAATTCATGACAACCATAGAGTGATCGCTCATTGTTGTTTTTTCATTTTATCAATATTGCACAATCCGTTGCAGTTCCAAGAGGTAATGAAAACCATTGTTGATATGAGTAATGTAATATTTATTCGCATCATTTTATTTGTTCTTTTTTGCTTTGCTCTTTAACTTTCCTCTCTTTTTCCTCTTTTTCTTGTCGGTGATGGTTACTTCTGACTCGGGATCAGACTCTGAACTAGACTTCTCTTGATCACATTCGCGCATGTCACTATCAGTAATTTGTAATGTGTCTTTTTCAGGATTGTCTTTGTTGATTTTCTCGTCAGTTTCGGTTTCACCTTGAACATTATTCTCTGCTCCTTTTGCTTCATCTTTCTCGTTTTCTCGAATGCGTCCTTCAACTTGCTCTCCCGGAATTTCCTGTTCCCCTTCCTTGGCCCCTGGATCGTCATCAATGTTTACGTTTGTATCGTCCTCGTTTGTCACCTCTTCGTCCATTCCCAATTCACTATTGTCATCTCTGTCCGATTCCCTTTCACTGTGTTCACTCATCTGGCACGAACATCTGTGCTCCCATTCTCCACATTCCTCACAGCGGACGGATTTACATGTCCTAGCATAATGTCCTTGACTCTTGCACCTAAAACATGTAAATTTGGGGCATGATCTGAACAAATGTTCACTTGAAAAACATAAAGAGCACACTTTGATTTGTCCGTTATGTAAGCATCTATAATAGTCTTTCTGAAATTTCATTGTATATGGAAGTGAGCTCATGTTTTCGGGCAATTTCACTTTTGCATATCTTGTGCCGTCAGCTATTGTTGTTCCAGGATAAAACCTTCTGTTAATTGGGGATAAAAGTTCAACTCCCAATGATCGTAGTGTCATTTCAATTTCACTGTCATCGATATAAGCCGGCAAGTGCATGAAACTTACAACCAGTGAACTAGGAACTACCTCGTGACAATCGAACGTATTTTGTCCTATTTTTATCCCCTCTAAGAGGTACTGCAAGGGGGCTTTCCCATCCAATCCCAGATAGCAGGATGTTATTGGACCTTTGTTGGGCCAACAATGCTCCTTATGTTGGGCCACCGTTTGCATTCAACATTGGGCCATCGGTAATTTGCTCATCGGCCCTTAATCAAACCAACTTGTTGGCTTATTGTAGGGCCAATGTAATAGTTAATATTGGGCCACTGTTGGGCCAATGTATTATTTCAATATTGGGCAAACGTCATTTTTGTACAATTGGGCCATTGTAAGCAATTAATGTTGGGCCAATTGTAATTTGCTCATCGGCCCTTAATCGACCCAACTTGTTGGCTAATTGTTGGGCCAATGTAACAGTTAATATTGGGCCACTGTTGGGCCAATGTATTTTTTCAATGTTGGGCATACGTCATTTTTGTACAGTTGGGCCATTGTAAGCAATTAATGTTGGGCCAACGGTAATTTGCTCATCGGCCCTTAATCAGACCAACTTGTTGGCTTATTGTTGGACCAACGAACGGATATTATTGAGCCATTGTTGGGCCACTTATTCTTTAAATATTAGGTAAACATCATTTTTGGGCCAACGTTGGTTTGTATCTTATTGGCTCTCCATCATGACAACTCATTTGCTCTTCACTGGTTGGCCATTTGTCCTCAAAATTGACAAACAAGTATATACAATAAAGTTATACTAGTTTTGTAGTATAGTTTAATGGTAAAAGCCTTTTAATACTACTGTATCTATATATGCTATATATGCTAGATTAATAGTTTAATACATATTCTCAATATCTCATAGACTTGCTATCAACAAGTATTGCATTGTAAGTAGCGCTACATTAAATAAATCAAAATATATAATTAGATTATAACATACTATAATTTAATTGCTCAGTGCATGAAGAAAACATTAATAAAGAACTAAAAGTTGATGCTCACTTCAAGCGATACATGTAGGGTTACATGACTCTATAAACCCCTCTGATGTAAATTTATGCACTTGTAAGTTCAGTAAATTACAGGTATCAATAAGCACGTCTAACAAATAAACAAAGCCCTTCTGTCCTTAAGGGTACTTACCACAAACAAAAAAATGGATGCTCGGGTTGATATATATTATTTGACTGATTTTGATTTGTAATGATATAAAAAATAAATCCCTAAAATATAAAGAAATCGTAGGTTTTCCTTGGTGCTTAGATTTGAGATTTTATTTTGCCTTCTATATAATTCCATACAAAATTTTGCACAATGTTTTAACTTTATGACAAAATCTTATAAAATTCTCCCACTCTACTTGGTAAACATTATTCAGGTTGTCAATTTAAATGTAAATCTATGAGAAATAATGCTGATTTCTGAAAAAAGTTTGTTTGTGTTATTTATCCTTAAAATAATACTAAAATGAATCCTGTCATTTTTTTTACTTACACAAAAAATGTTTCTGGCATCTGCATCGTGTTTGTAACCGACAAACAGACACAGAAAAGGGTAGAACTACAGGTATGTCACACTATATTACAGAAAAAGTTAGGCACTGTCACTTTCCATCTGATCCCTTTACTAAGTCTCCTCTTCTCTCTCCCAAGTCTCCTCCTTCCCCTTCTTTTCCTCTCTGTCCGTTTCTTCCTCCCCATCCCTGTCCTTGGCACACCTTAGCTATTCTTTGATTGTGTTCTCAATGTCTTTTTAGAATCTCCAGTAGCGCTAAAATTGTAGTATTTGGTACTTAATACATTTGTTAGTTTTCTCAGTAAAGAGTAAACATACGATTAAATTTACAAGTGTATCACTATATGTTTAAGCTGTCAATTAAGGAATAACCGTCTTTTTTGTTTCATGGTGTGATTAAGTGATTAGCTTGCGTGATGAAGGAATTTATGCATTTATACGCTTGATCATCATCATCATCACAACGATTTTGATTCAATGTTGCCCCATATAAAATACATGTATTGAAAATTTGTCGTTACACTGAACAAATTTTAAATGAAAGAACCCAATTTATGAATAGCACTGAATAAATTTTGTTTTAACTTCAACAAGTTCAACATTTTCAAAATGTTTGATCATGTGCTCGACGTTAAGTTTATATATTAAGTAAATTAAGTGGTAGACATCGGAAATTTATTCTACTAGACACAAATTTCAATCTAAATAAGGGGCAGATTATTTATTGTTATTCTATACTTTCATTTATTTTTCTTGTATAGAAACAAAAAATTTAATCACTGATAATTTATTTTGTTTTGATAAATTATAAGAATTTTAAATTTATTTTAGCTAGCTTGTATTTTCAAGTAGGATTGGTTGTAGATTTATTTCTTATTGTAGAGACGATCAGATTTGTTAATATACAGATTTGTAACAATTAAATGTTTATACACATTGGCCCAATGTTGGTCCAATATATCGGGCCAACATTGGGCCAAGGAGCAAAATGACACTGGGCCAACGTCATTTGCCAACATCGGCCCAGTGTTCTTGTTGACGTTTCGCCAACATT
This sequence comes from Saccostrea cuccullata, assembly GCF_032062105.1. Lineage (NCBI taxonomy): Eukaryota > Metazoa > Mollusca > Bivalvia > Ostreida > Ostreidae > Saccostrea > Saccostrea cuccullata. Next base: position 42,079 of record NW_026935645.1, on the reverse strand, counting down.
GTCGCATTCATTGGGCCAATGTTGGCGCAACGTTGGGCCAATATCTGTAGAAATAACACTCTACATTGGGCCAACGTTGGCCAAACATATCAGGCCAACATTGGGCCGATGAGCAAACTTAAATTGGTTCATTGTCATTTGCCAACATTGGCCCGATGTAACCGATTACATTGGCCCAACGTTGGTCCAATGTTAGCATGCTATCGTACAGTGTTGACTCAACAGCACCTGGCCTCTGCACTTCCCCGTGTCTGATGTACACAGATTTGTACATGATATCGTTTAAAAACTAAACGTTAATTCAGCTGTGCCGAGGCAAACATATTATTAATACTTACAAAGTGGATGCAGATATGCAAGGTATCAGTCTCGTTACGCTCGCTCGTGTCAGATTAAAAATGGCGCGGATATTACAAGTAGCCCGGTTGTTGTCTACCCATGATGCTCGGTCAGATTCATGGTATATTGGGCCAACGTAGGGCCGATACCAATCCCCAAACAAATATTTTCTCTCATGATAATAGTTTTATGATATAATGCCAACAGTTAGCCCAACATTTGCGCACCATTATACATAACCAACGATCAATATTCCATGTTGGGCCATTGTTGGCTCAATCAAGGTAACCCAACATAGATAATAAAACCATAATTTAAGATTGGCCAACGATGTTCTGCTATCTGGGTTATTACAAATAAATAAGCATAAACACAATTTAAAAAATAGAACAAACACTCTTTTGTGCTGTGATCACTTAAGTGCAAAGCTAAAATGTTGAAAATATCATATCTAAACAAAAGCAGTCATCCAATGATAAGCATGGGCATAGAAAGTCCTCTTAATTATTTCAGAATGTGCCAACGTTGTCCCAACGTAAAGCTCAGCAGCTAATTATAAAATTGACATCAGTTAGTTGGCAGTATAATAACTGGGCCAGCGTTGGCCCAATATAAATATCCCATCTTTGAAACACCTAAACAAAATAACACTTGTGTGTATTACAAACATTGTGCCAACGTCAGTCGTTGGGCCAACATACTACTACCAACTTGATAGGACACGTTCTTTAACGAGGCCCGATCTAGTTGAAAATTACGAAAACGGAATGATAAAAAATTTTAATTCTTGGAAATATACTTGTATGTTTTATGCTTAGAAAAATTAGAATGAAATTTTGTTACCTTGCCTTCATTGTAGTGAAATGGGGGCACTGTCAAGATATGGACCATTTTTCGTGTTTTTATACACAATTACATACTAAAGCTCTTCAATAAACAAAGAAATTTACAAATTAAAAAAAAATACATGATGAAATTCTTTGTTTTTCACATATATCTTGCAATTTTCATTCCTCTTATAAAAAATGACAAGAAAATTGGCGGTGGCCTTTATTGCAGTGAAAAGGGGGCATGTCAAAACACAAAATTTAGATTTATTCTATCCAACTACGTATTTTATAGGTCGCAATGGGTTTACATAACACCAACAAACGATTACAATACTATATTAGTTTCTAAAAAATAAATAATTCTTACATTATGAAATTATTTTCTCGTCATGCTTTATTTTTCTCTTAACACGCAACGTTGTTTTACGTGGAAAATAGGGGTAAGGGGGGGGGGGGCTAAAGGCGACAAAATTGCGATTTTTACTAATATCATGTAATATATAGAAAATGAAATATTTCGGGGGTTCAATTTTAAATGATTTATAGACTTTTTAAAAAAAAAAACTGAAGATAATCACCATGCATATTTAAGTCCGCAATAAAATGAGTGTGTTTAAACACTTCATCATGTTCAAAGAGAAAGACTAAAATCGTTTACTTTTAGTTGCAGCGTTTGTTTTTTTAAACTCACAAATTGAAATAAAACAGGATAAAATTAATGAATCTGTACCAAAAAATTGATCCCTCAAAATTAATTAGGTTCCAAAGTTGTTTATTAATTTAAATATTTAAAAAAAATAATGGAAATGCCAGCTTTCAATGCATAGTCTATGGAGCAACCAGGTAAGCAAGATCAGCGAAACAGTTTAGCGCAATTTGACGTCATTTTAATTGTGACGTTATTATGTTCAATTGTGACGGCAGTCAAGGGTATTGTGACGTGCCTGAGGCGACGCTGCGTTAAAACGTATGCGCAGATCAAGTAGATCGGGCCTCGTTAAGGGTGTATTACAAACAATGGGCCAACGTTGGGCCAACATACTACTACCAACTTGATAGGACACATTCTTTAAGGGTGTATTACATACAATGGGCCAACGTTGGGCCAACATAATACTACCAACTTAATTAGACATTTTCTTTAAGGGTGTGTTAGAAACATCGGGCCAACGTTGGGGGAGAATTCTACTTCCAACTTGATAAGGCACTTTCTTTAAGGATGTATAACAAACATTGTGCCAATGTTGGGCCAACATACTACTACCAACTTGATAGGACACGTTCTTTAAGGTTGTATTACAAACGATGGGCCAACTTTGGGCCAACATAATACTACCAACTTGATAAGACACATTCTTTAAGGGTGTATTACAAACATCGGGCCAACGTTGGGCCAACATACTACTACCAACTTGTAAATACACTTTCTTTAAGGGTGTATTATAATTATTGGTCCAACGTTGGGCCAACGCCAGGATCCTTCCTTCCTTGAAAACTAAATTGAATGGAAGTTGCTTACGTTGGACCAACGTTGGGCCAACATAGGAATTCCGTCATGGTCGAGAAGGTTGACTTTGTAACATTAATCCAACGTTGGCCCAACATTGTTCCCCCAACGCCAACCATACAACCTTTAACAAATGTTGGCCCAACATAGTCATGCTATCTGGGATGTTATTTCGTATAAATTTCCTGATTTTGGCACACAAGCCAACAAACTACCTACTCCACAATGAGAATGAATGTACTTGATAATTTCTTCGGGTTTAACTGAAGAGTTGTCCTTCACAATTACAAACAATGTATTCTCTCGGCAGTATTTTCTGCCTGAAAACAAATTTGTAGATCCGCCAAGATGGCGACCACTTGACGTGGCAGCCATCCCTACTTTTCGAACGTTATTTACACCTTTTGATAATTCAAAAATATATACAAACAGCAAACAAAGTCAAAGTATATACAAATAGTCTTCCACTGGAAGCATAAATATTTCCCTGGTTCACCTCATACAGTAAACACTATGGATGTATTCGAAGATCCAAATAAACGTGCTCACCTCGCCATAAGCAAACCGGAAGTGAAAAGTCAGCATGTATTTCAACTGAGCTAGTCTGACTATAAAATTTATAGGTATAAATTTGAAGCAGATTATTAAAATCAGATTTCCTTATTTTTTGTAAGTTTTTTGTGAATTTCGACCCTAGGGCAGGGGTGCCCCTAAAAAAATCCTATCTTAAATTCATCATTACATTCAAACCTATCAAAATATCACAATTTTATATAGGGGCAGGCCTGCCCTGAAGGACTTCTAGGCCAAAATTCATGCAAAAATCAACGCTTTATCGGACAAAATGGTGTTTAGGCCAAGTTTGGAGGTTTATTGTAAAGTTATAACTAATAAATTTAAGGTATAAAACATAAATTTTAAAAATTTAGACATATATACGGTAAAAAACAACAAATAAAGATTAATTTTTCAATGTCACTTTTTCCTGGAAATTGTTCTCTCCTATAGGTCAATTCTTTTGTTAAAGCGAATACATCCTTTGACCTTAAATATTCCCCTCGTTTTTATGGTTAAATTGACTCTAAACTGTGTGAAATATGACTGAAAGGCAACTGAAAGGTCACTGAAATGTACCTGCCATTCAGTGCCTGAATGGCAACTGAAAAGTCACTGAAAGCCGCCTTTCAGTTTTGACTGAAAGGTCTCGTTTCTTCCTGTGATTATAAATGTTTATTTGATACAGTATACTCAGTAGTATATACTGCAACAAGGTCATTCATATCGATTTTATGTGTTTCATTTTCTTTGTGTTTCATTGGTGATAATTCAAATTTTGGTAGATAAAATAAGTTATCTGTGACAAACTTACAAATTCTTAATTTTTAACTTTGATGGTGCTCATTGTTCCTTGCCTGGAAACAAAGAGTTGAAGATTTTTTTATATCAACACGTACACTATTTAACAACTGTTCGATAATAATACTAATTACTTTATGTCACAATATAAAACAATTCCCCTTTTAAAAGTGTTCATATTATTTGAAACATTTTCCATTGTAATTCTATTCTCCTTCTCTAAGATTATTTTGTACCAAGAAGGATCTGGAAAAAAAACGTGCTAGAAATAGACCACGTGTTGCTATCCATGAACTACTTTCATGGTTCTTTACACTAATTTTGAAAACAACAGTACCTTGTTTTGAACTTGAAATCACCATTTAAAAGTGCAAAATTGAGACATTTTCTCAACAAATAGTTGTTTAGAGAACATTAATGCACACTTTGCATATTTTTTTTTGGATTTTTTCAGGCTCTGCTGAATTCTGTAGCTGCGCAGTTCTAAAAAGCACATCAAAAGCCTTTTTCTGCAAAATTATAGATTATATATATAAAACATGTATTCAGTTATGCATATTTATTGTATCTTTATCATAAGGACTTGAAATATGATCAAAATATAATGTATTTTAGTCATTTGAAGAAATGATTACATTTTGTTCTTATTGCACTAAAGGTGGTCGGACACCCCCCCCCCCCTCCCCTTAAATCTGCATAGTTTTAAGAAAACATCATTTTATACCACTGAAAACACAGATACCCTGAAATTGATAGTAATAAATTGCTTGAATTCTCAAATGACTAGAGTACTTATTTAAAGAGAGAAAATGCATTACAAACACGTTGCCTGAATTAATGTGAGTATCAGTTGTATCCCTCTACTACCAGACATGCTTTTGTTTCACTTGCAAAGCAAAGAAACATTTATGAATTACTTCACACGCATTTTCCTTGTATTCTGAACCAGTTACAAGAGACATGAAAATACATTGATATCAGTAAACTGAAATGAATTGTACTTGAAGCTTTAGATTAACTTTTGCAGTTACTACTGCAAACTTTAATCTTTGTCAACTTAGAAATTTCTCATTATTCATTATACTCTAAAAAAAATCACCCTCAGGAGAACCATCTCTTTATTTACGCACTTATTGATAACTGCTATTCAAGGGATGAAAAAGAATTTGCCGTTAAAACTGAAAGGCAACTTTTGGTGACTTTTCAGTGGCCAGTCAGTTACTGAATGATAGATACAATTTAGTAAACTTTAGGCATCTTTAAGATAAAAATTAGATTCGTTTATTAATCATTCAGAGAAAAACATTTCATTTATCTTTCAGTGACCTATCCGTCGTCTTTCAGTGATGTTTCTTCATCCATCCGTCACCTTTCAGTAAAAATTAAACGACCTTTTTATTTGGTTTTCATTAGTTTATCATTATCTTTTTTTTAAATTTGATAAATAGGCCGTATATGTGTTTCATGTGCTGCTTTACATAGAAAGTAATCATAAGAAGTAAAAATAATGATATTGGTCCAAATACAGTATATGTCAGTTTCATTACTAGTATCTAAATGTTGGATGTCTTTGTACTCGTATTTAAAGCTTATCTAAAGTTGTCTGTTATTAAAACTTCAATTTAAGCAAGGAAAGCTTTCAAATTTTGATTTGTGGCTTTAAATAGAATTAACATGAATCTGACTCACGGTCAATAAATTTTTAAAAAACTGTAATCGGCCACATACATGACATACCGGCTCATAAATTACTGTCACTTGTACAAATATACAATGGGATCACAATGTTTCTTGCGCATCGAAAATAATTCATTATCAGCGGGGGAAAATAGTGCCAGACATTATAGATGACTCATTCCTCCAGCAATAGATGTTACTGTATCAGATTTCATTTCAAGAATTAAACATTTTTCTCACTACATTGACGTTATATCTGCCAAATATCTCAGGATAGAATTTGTTAAAACAACGTCGTTTGATATAATACATGTCACAACATAAATTTTTATTTCCAATTTCTTTGTCCGGGATGAAATTACAAATAGTAAATTTATTATATTTCTACATAAATCTACTAGCATGGTTCATTGATATTCCCGTTGAGTAAAAATCACGTGCTGAGCTGGATAAATAGAGACAGAAGTGAGGCTAGTAACACCTGAATATGCGGAATCAAGAGCATGTTGATGTAAGGATATACAAAGTTTGGTTGATTGATCGATTGATTGTTGTTATTTAACGTCCCTCTCAAGTAAGTATTACTCATGTTCAAAAATGTGTTTTATAAAACAATTAAAGATAGATAAAAATGTTATAAATAAGTGTTTCAATTAAAAGAGAATATTTAAAGGATATCATTCAGGGAAGAAAAAGTCATTGAAAAGTGAAATGACTTTAGTTAATTCATAACAATTTTCAACAACCCTCGTACATCTTTCTACTACCTCAAGCTTTAAAGTCAAGTTTACTTACTGATCTGTCTTTAAAAATAGCGGGTGATCAAATATTACATCATGTATTTGCATACAACAAAGTCAAATGTTTTATTGATCGTTGACAGAAATCGTTATATAAATGGGAGCTTGTATTAGGTAATTACAATTTCGTTGATTAGAATTCACCAGAGATGTCTGACATCTTAGTACGGAACAGATTAACACGCTTTCTCGCTTCCAGACGAGAAGTAATTCAAAAACTGAAGGAGTTACGTGACGAAATTCAAGAAGAAGAGAGACGTCGTCGCATAGGAAACATAGCATATTCCTCAACTGGGGTAGTTGCTGGAGGTTTAACAATCGCTGGATTAGCTCTTATACCTTTTACATTTGGAGCGTCGTTGGGATTGACGATTGCAGGAGCAGCAATTGGCGCAGCATCGGGAATAGCAGGCATAAGTCATGGCATAGCAGCTCACGTAATTATCAAGAATAAAAGTGAGGAGGCAGAAAGACTTTTAAAAGAACACAAAAACGAAATGGAGAGTCTTGAAAGTTTGATAAATCAGACTTATTTCGTTATAAGCACAAGCCTGCAAAGTGCCTCGTTGGTGAAAACGATCACGAACATGTCAATGAAGTCGGCAACAATGCAAGCATTTAGAACATCCAGGGCAGTTGATGCGGTCGAGTCTGTGGCAACAACTGTTGCAACAACTTCCTCAAAGGTTTTTACCATAGCGGGTGGTGTCATTGCTGGAATCAGTATCGTTATCGAAATTGGAAGCATTTTCAACTAGTGCTAATTGTAACGGGAACCGTTACAGATGTTCCCCAAACGCTCCCCAACTCCCTTTCGGTGCCATATTCCCTGTAAGCTTCATTAAATAAGACAAACTCTGTGCATTTTTGACTTTAACAACGTTTTTCCAGAAGGATACCAATTATATTCAATTTTTAGCATTGCACCCAAGCGCATGTGAATGCATGTGCGTTATGACTATATCATCTTGTCTTTCAAGAGTAGTTTTAGATATACTCGTTTCAAATGCACGCACGTGCGTGCACGTGCATGATAATCATACCTTCTTGTAGGAGTCCCTTACATCTATCTATGTTCTAAATCCCATCCTGTTTGGTTGAAAAACAAGGGAGTTATAGCCATTTAAAGTTTCAGCCAATCAGATTGCAGCACACGTGCATGCGCGTAATTTCATGATTTTTTTTAAATATCATTTTGTAGGATATCCTACTGCATGACTATATTTTAAATTTAAAAGAATTTCGTAAAAAAAAAAACAAAGGAGAAATAGCAATTTCAAGTTTCAGCCAATCAAATTGCAGCACACGTGCATGCGCGTGATTTCATGATATTTTTTCTATATCATTTTGTAGGATATCCCAATGCATGACTATATTTTAAATTTCAAAGAATTTTGTCAAAAAACAAAGGAGATATAGCCATTTAAAGTTTCAGCCAATCAGCTTGCAGCACCCGCACATGCGCATGCTTTAATGAAAATTCTTATATATCATGTGGTAGATCATTATAATGTAGGACTATGTTCAAAATTTCAAAGGATTATGACAAGAAACAAGAAAGTTATTGATACTTTAGTTTCAGCCAATCAGAGCAAAGCGCACGTGCATGCGCGTGAAATCTTGCTATTTTGACCATGCTATCTTGTCTATACTACTAATGTATCCTTACATTATGAGTTTCAAAAAATTTCATCAAAAAATAGAAAAGTTACGGCAATATCCATTATATTGGTAATTTCACCTAATGCACGTGCGCGCTCTTGCAAGCACGTGCGCGCAAAATGACCTTTGTTTGGCAACTCTACATAACATGCCTACTAACCCTAAAAAGGTTTCACCTAAGTCGGATGTGTAGTTTACAAGATCACTCGTGGACAAAATTTTCCCAGGAAGAAGAAAAATAATAATAATAATAATAAGAAACAGAGTAAAAACAATATGTTCCCCAACTTCGTTTGGGGAACATAATAACAGTAGCAACTTGGCTAATAATGTTCTTCACGAAAATGTAGTAGCGCTTAACAGAGTCATTGAGAAACTAGAATCCGAACTTCAAAAATGGAATGACTTTTAAATTTAAACTAACATTGAGCTTAATTTTATTAAAAGGTATGGGAATGAATACATATATCACTATATATAACCATGATAAGTAATTCCTTGTTTAGCTTAAATCAAATTATCTTTTTGTTGATTATTGTAACAAATTATGGACTTTTATATAAATAATCTTGCAAAAAGAAATTCATAGTCAATACATATTTTCAGTTTGAAGATTGGGATTGTACTTCGTTTGTAGAATTGAATATATGCTATTAATACTGTTTGATCGAAATGATAAAAGTTATTAATTAAGTCCTTTTCTTTCTTTATTAATTATATACATGTCATACAATTGCAATACACTGTGAATCAATTATGCCATGCATGGACAAAATGAAATGCACATTAGTTTTAATTATATTACATACATAAAATAATGAACAGTATTCAAGTTAAAAAAATCCATCGAACAATACAAATTAGGAGTAGATCAAACACAGACCTCCAAAACATCAGAGGTGGGATCAGGTGCCATTGAGAAGTGAGTATTCCTTGCCGACCGGTCACAACCATCCTGTTCTCCTTGCCATGCTCGGGATCGGAAGAAACGGGAAAATCCGTCTACAATGCAGCATGTATATACATGTAATAATCTCATGATAAGTTTGAAAAACGTTAGTCAGTATTTGACTGAATGATAAACTGTATTTACTGAAAAGGTCATCGACCGTAGATATAATTCTGCTTTCAGTAACTATATATCGAAATTAGATATCACATACATGTATATATCAAGATCAAGACAACATGTCTGTAATATAACAAACGAGATGTGTTTGTGAAACACTATGCGCCCGGCGGCAACAAAGTTCGAAAAAGCAATTTTTAGCATATAGGTCACAGTCAAGGTCCGCGATCATTGTCCTTGGTGTCATTTGAAAGCACTTAATTAGTGGAGTAAGCATACCAAATATGAAGTCTCTATCTCCTATGGTTAAAAAAAAATGGCGAAAGTTTGAAAAAGCTATTTTTAGCATATAGGTCACAGTCAAGGTCACAAGGTCATTGACCTTGAGTTATTTGAAAGAGTTTAATTATCGGAGTATGCATACCAAATATACAGACTCTGTTTCCTACGGTTCAAAAGTAATGGCAAAAATTCGAAAAAGTTATTTTTAGCATCAAGGTCATTGTCAAGGTCACAATGTCATTGACGTTGGTACCAGTTGAAAGTGCTTAGTTAGTGGAATATGCATATCAAATATGAAACATCTATCTTTCACGGTTAAAAAGGTTAAAGTTGACAACAGACAGACAAACAGACAGACAGGACAAAAACAATATACACCCCCGAGTGTATCAATTCGGGCGCATAAAAAAAAAGATTGATGGAGACAGATTTAGCCAATTCAACCACTGACACTGACTGTTGTGGTTTATGGTATAAGCCCGAAATACTCAAACGGTCACCTTCTAGAAATATTGCGCAATCCTGATCAACATCACATGCCTCTTTCACTGGTAACGTTAATTTCGGGGGGGGGGGCAACATATATAATTTTCAATTTTTTTAGTATTTTAAAATTGATGAAGCCCGAGAACTACGAAGATTCACCCTTGCAATCCGGGTATTTATCATGAAACGCTAAAGTCTTCATGAGATTGCATGAGTAACCTCATGATTTTTCCGAAAAAAAAATTTGATTTTATTTCTTTACAAAAACTGTCAAAATTTAAAGATTAACCAACATTATGGTATACTATTTGTACGAAGTTGATTGATTGATTGTATGTTGTTTACGTCACTAATGAGAAGTGGGAATATTTCATAAAATAAAATAAATAAATAAATCTAACTCTTCGATTATCAAGAAATATTTGCTTTCGTGATTCATGAATGGGGGAAAAACCTTTGCAACATAGCAAGTAAATATATATTTATCAGGTCATTTTCAATTTTCAGGGGTATCCTAAAAAATCAAATATGTTGATTACAGACAAAACAATAAGCATAATTCTCGATAGTGAAAATGTAAAAAAAAAATTACTGATTGTTTCAGAGGAGATTTGAACAATATATTTTTTTTGGAAATTTCAGACAAATATGCATTTTCCGCATCCTGAAACAGCTGTTTGCGAAAATTTCCTCACATTCCATGTCCTTTTTTCTCCTAAGAAATAAATAACAAGTTTAAAAAGTTCACTGAGAACTGAAGTGGGTCGGTCCGTAAACAAATCTTGTGAAGGCCGAAGGTTTTTTATGGAATTGTAACTAAAGGTTTACCCAGAAAATAAGGATAAACGTTAGAGACTGTGCTGCAGGCAAAAGTGACATAAAAGTTGTAAACAAACGCTAGGCTTGTAAGTTTTCATGACATTGTGTTATATTCTCTATGTACGCAGGATAAATCAATAGCCAGAAAAGGGTATGAAATACTCGTTTACACTGTAAATAAAATAATTACTATTTTACTTGCTTATTTTGTTCATTTTTATACATGAAAAGCAAGTAGGGCAAGTCATTTTGTAATTTATGTACCGGTAGAGATCATTGCGCCGTGTGATTAGGTCACGTATTGACCTATGACCTCTGACAAACTTCATACAGAATTGAAGATATTTGTTCTCTGTATGTTTATATAATGGAGAAATACTACAAATGTATATATAAACGTGTTAATGCATGTTAATGGTCAGTAATTTGTCAATATTACCAACAAAGTCTTCTGCAGACCAACTAGTAACAACTAATACACCTTCAGAAGCCATCACAGTGTCAAAGAAATGTTGGTAATTACATTTCCAGTTTGAACAATTCCTTTTAGTTTATTGCTTGCTAAATTACCATTTATTTCTCATAACTACTTCCATCTCCTTGATATTGTAATGCAAGAATAATGTTAAACTTGTTTTTTTATAGTAACGTAGTTGTAGATATTCCGCATTCACCGGCTGGTGTCTATGCACATGGTTTCTGTTTATTCAAAACTCAAGAAGGTATTCACATAAATTTGTATTATAAAACTTAAGGTCTGGTCGATTTAGAGATATCGATATCAAGAACGATAACTGAAAGTTGCTATAAATATACATCAAGTATACGCATATATTTTCCAATAAGACAAGAGAAAAAAATGAACAAAAAGTATAGCGTGCTTTTGGGTTTTTTCTTCAAAAAGATTGTTTGACAAAAACATTATCAGATATTAGATAAAGCGTTCGAAAGAATAAATTATTCTCAACATATTTACATGTACATCGAACAAACATGATATTTTCATTTCGGAGAAAAAAAACATCAATGCATGTAACAATAAATTCAACTGTTTACAGAGAAATAGATTACACCGTCAAGTTGTTATCAATTTATAATAACATTTGCCGTATGGCATGTCAAACGTTGCTATATTCGATAATCTTGTGATGTATATTCAAAATCTTGTGATGTATGTTCGAAATCTTGTGATGTATATTCAAAATCTTGTGATGTATATTCAAAATCTTGTGATGTATATTCAAAATCTTGTGATGTATGTTCGAAATCTTGTGATGTATATTCAAAATCTTGTGATGTATACTCGAAATCTTGTGATGTATGTTCAAAATCTTGTGATGTATATTCGAAATCTTGTGATGTATATTCTATAATCTTGTGATGTATGTTCAATATCTTGTGATGTATATTCGAAATCTTGTGATGTATATCAGGCGCGTAGCTGCCTATACGCAAGTACGCAGGTGCGTACACATCATTTTCAAAAAAAAAAAAAAAGAATTAAAAAAAAAGAATCAAAGAAAGAAAATAAAAGAAAGAGAGAGAGAGTTATTCGAGAAAAAAGGGTCTAGGATTCGTGTTTCAAATTATTTTGCGTCTTATTGTGTCGATTTAAATTTTGTTCCGCATGTCTGTACAGTCAAATTTAGTCTTTTAATAATACAGTGAAATAATCAATTTCAAAAACATCTTCCAAAAATTCTTGAGGGAGAAAATATTTTTGAACCTAAATTTTCAACTGTTTATTCGCGTAATCCTGATTATCGGACAAATATTTGGTGAAGGAAAGCGATCTAAGGGACTTTGAAATAAAAAGTTTCAAGAATTTTGGACGACTATGCAAGATTTTCAATTTCGGATCCGTTGAGGTATAATGAATAAATGTCGCTAAACAAAAAAATGGTAAAATTTAAATTACGCTAAAGTAAAAAATAAAATATGTATGAATATCTTCTGTTACTGATATTACCAATTTATAAAATTTTATTATAAGCATTCTCACATTGTTTAAGCTATCAGAATATAAAGAAAATCAAAAATGAGACACCCCCCCCCCATCAACACCCCCGTTTATTTTATGAAATATTAAAACTCCAATGATTACGATATTGAAATTATTTCTCTGTTTTATCTTGTCACACTTGTAAACTTTTTTTCCAATACTAAAATCTCCGTGAATTGATTTGATTAAATTATCGTTCTCTTAATTCCTGAAGTATTCATGGAAGTATAACTTTGCTAAGTGCTTGCTCGAGAAAAGAGATGTAGCGTGATTTCTTTTCCGGGAAAATGACTAAATTTTTTCATAAAATCCACGAGCTTCCGAAGGCTTCGCCCCCTGGGCCCCCATCAGGGCTTCGCCCTGGACCCACTGGGGGCCTCAGGGCGGCCCCCAGACCCCCGACCGTTATTTGCGTACACTTCATTTCCGTGCTGGTTACGCGCCTGTATATTCTATAATCTTGTGATATATGTTCAAAATCTTGTGATTTATATTCAATATCTTGTGATGTATTTTCTAAATCTTGTGATGTATGTTCAAAATCTTGTGATGTATATTCGAAATCTTGTGATGTATATTCTATAATCTTGTGATGTATGTTCAATATCTTGTGATGTATATTCGAAATCTTGTGATGTATATTCTATAATCTTGTGATGTATGTTCGAAATCTTGTGATGTATATTCTATAATCTTGTGATGTATATTCGAAATCTTGTGATGTATATTCTATAATCTTGTGATGTATGTTCGAAATCTTGTGATGTATATTCGAAATCTTGTGATGTATGTTCGATAATCTTGTGATGAATATTCGAAATCTTGTGATGTATGTTCGATAATCTTGTGATGTATATTCGAAATCTTGTGATGTGTGTTCTACAATTCAGTGATGCGTGCAATAAAATTGCATGACGCAACAGAAAAGTAAGGACAATTTTCATTGGTTAGAAATAACGAAAGTAGCCGGAGCGGTCGTAATGCACACATTGACACAACTTCGCAAGCATGAAATTGGCGAATTCAACCTAAAGTCAAAACTAGTGCTAATTGTAACGGGGACCGTTACAGATGTTCCCCAAACGCTCCCAAACTCCCTTTTGGTGCCATATTCCCTGTAATCTCTGTTAAATAAGAAATACTTTATGGAATTTAGACTTAATCAAGGTCTTCTTCGAAAAATACCAAATATATTTAAAGATAGGAATTGCACGCATGTTCATGTGCGTAACGACCATATTATCTTGTCTACACTATCTAAAATTCTAATATACTTAATATAAAAGCATTTAATCAAAAAGTATTAAAAAATACACTCATTCCAGTGTATTTTTAATTTTACTTTATGCACGTGCACGCACGTCATAATGACAACACCTTCTTGTAGGAGTCCCTCATATTTATCTATTTTCTAAATCCCATCCTGTTTGGTTGAAAAACAAGGGAGTTATAGCCATTTGAAGTTTCAGCCAATCAGATTGCAGCACACATGCATGCGCGTGATTTCATAAAATTTTATCTTTATCGTGTTAATGGATATCTAAATGAATGACTATATTTTAAAATTCCAAACATTTCGTCAAAAAACAAAGGAGATATAGCCATATAAAGTTTCAGCCAATCAGATTGCAGCACACGTGCATGCGCGTGATTTCATGAATTTTTTTCTATATCAAATTTTAGGATATCCTAATGCATGACTATGTTTTAAATTTCAAAGCATTTCGTCAAAAAACAAAGGAGATATAGCCATTTAAAGTTTCAGCCAATCAGATTGCAGCACACGTGCATGCGCATACTTTCATGAAAATTTTTATATATCATGCTGTAGATCTTCATAATGTAGGACTATGTTCAAAATTTCTAAACATTATGACTAGAAACAAGAAAGATATTGAGAATTTAGTTTCAGCCAATCAGAGCGAAGCGCACGTGCATGCACGTGAGATCTTGCTATTTTGACCATGCCATCTTGTCTATACTACTTATATATCCTTACATTATGAGTTTCAAAAAAAAGAAAAGTTACAGCAATATCCTTATATTGGTCATTTCACGTGTTGCACGTGCGCGCTCTTGCAAGCACGTGCGCGCAAAATGACCTTGATTCCGCAAATCTACATATCATGTCTACTGACCCTAAAAAGGTTTTACCTACATTGGACGAACAGTTTACAAGATCATTCCCGGACAAAAAAGTACCCAGGAAGAAGAAGAAGAAGAAGAAGAAGAAGAAAAATAATAATAATAAGAAACAGAGTAAAAACAATATGTTCCCCAACTTCGTTTGGGGAACATAATTATAGGTAATAGAAAAATTGTTTTGGTATCAAGAAGCACTAAGTCAGTCATAACGTGAAAAGTGGGAATCAAGAACATTAATTTGATTTGTTTGAAGGTACATCAAAAACAATTTAGTGGCTTATTGCTGGACTAAAGGATGTTTTATCCTATTTTTACGTCCTCGTATTGTAGTGATGTTGATTAATCGGTATGATTTATTCTATATTGGTGCTAGTTAGAATAATCTAACTGTGTCTCGGGACAAACTCTCACCACGCAGGGTTCGAAATTGCATGGCCCATTGCAGCTGCATTGACCGTAGCACTAGTCCAGGGACGACTTTGCAATAAATAAATAAATAACACGACAAATTTTTAGGAGAAGGTGAATGTCAGGAAAAGATTAATTGCTATGCATCATTGAATATTGTCATTCACAAATTTGTCCAATTATTTTTATAGTAAATGTATTGAGCCGGGCTCATTTACAGGATAATGAACAAGGACTAAGATGACAGTTTAAAATCACGTTCAGACGTTTAGAGAATATGTAATACACACAAAAATATCTCAATGGCATGTATAATATTAAATAGTTTTAAAAATAAAATAAAATATAGCTAGAAATTAACAGCGAAAAATATTTATCACGTATCGTTTCGGGGTAATCCGGTTTTATATACAAACAGAAGTAAATAAACACCGATGCAGCAAGATTAAGGTCAAACGTCTCTGCACTGATGTGTCCTCAGCGGGGAGATTTGCATCAAGTCATTAATGATGTTCCCTGCATTTGTGTTAGCCTGATAGTACAACCTTTATTTATAGAATCAATCTAATTCAAATTAGATGTTAGATCCGCTTGCATACTCGCTACACTAACATCTAACAACATCCCGTTGAGGGTCACGTCAGAGGTCAAATTCTATCAATTAATCAAATCGCAGCTGGCAAAATCATCATATATTGTTGAAGCGAATAAATCTTGAGGTGTTCCAAATTTAACCTCTTACGTGACCCTCAATGGGATGACTTGTTAGATGTTAGTGTGGCGAGAATGCGAGCGGATCTAACATCTAATTTTAATTATATTGTTTATAGAATATGATGCAGACAGGGATACCTGGTGAAAACCTTTCGCACCCGTTGAATTACTTTGTAAAATATTAGTCAAAGGAGCCAGGAAAAAATATTAAACAATTTAATATTATGATAAAAATATTCAATTTACTATTTCTTAAGGTGTTGAATGGATTTTGTTTTCTCAACAGCGGCTGGTGCACGTACCATACTTTTACTCGTAAACTCAATTTGGCGGTGAAGAAGCAGCATTTTCTGTTGCTCACCGTCGCAATAGCTGAGCATTGCTCTACGAGCAATGTGCCCGGCTAAAAATCATAATATTTGTAATGATATATCATATTCTAGACTTGACATACAATAAACAATGATAAGAATTATTGTCGCATATCTGCAGTGATTTTCTTTGATCTTTCTGTGGTGATAATTTATCCCATATCACATGTGTGATAATACTTTCCAAACATGTTTCAAAGTTTTTACACTCTTTATCATACAGTTTTAAAGAACAGTTTTATGAGCTCATAAGTATATTAAATGGTTAATTTATCAAAACCTGCATTTAAAAATTCAGAAGTCTTAAGTTAAACCAAATTGTCCAGGGTATTCTTAGTAAGGTATGTCAAAGGTCATGGTTAAGTGACTTTGTAAGGCTGGTATTTTTTCTTTAGTTTTATGGCAATCAATGCACAACCTGTACGAAATGTTCCGCCTGGAATATAGGGGGAATTGAGGCGTACTTGGAGAGGCGTCAATTTGTCTCTCTACATATATGGTGATACACAGGTTCCGGGCGTAACTTAGGCGGAAACCAAGCGTAAATGGGCAGGAATTTGAGGCGAAAAATGCAAATGAACTACACCCGTAAAAATAAATGACGCCCGTAAAAAAAATTACGCCTGGAAACTAAAATGACGCCTGGAATAGAATTACGCCTGGAATGTCCTTATTATTATATAATACTATGTGACCTAAAAACCTATATATTTACCATGTTAACAAAGAAAAACATTCAGATTATGATTTACAATGTTAAAGCTAAAAATTTTGCTTTTTGAACTGTAAGAAAACATAATGACAGGTCATTAACATATATCATTAACAAGTATAGAAAAATAACATGAATTTTGTGTATTAGGGACACTAAAACATGACCACCATGATTGAGTGCGTATTTAGAAATAAACTTTTTTACAATACCTGTACATTTTATCACTTCAATAATTATACTGAAACATTTTAGTTACTGACTGAATACAATTCTTCATTTACTCAGCAGTTTACAGTTAGATTCTCACTGCAGCCTCTGTCAGACTGATATTTCTCAGAATGTGTGCAAGGACAAACTCAAATATCTAAAGTAATTTTAGGGTCATGCAACCAGTTATAACTATCATTGTACATAATCATAATCAAATTTACTCAAATAGGTACTAGATATTCATGATCACACCTACCAGTAGACACTGTGTCATCCTCAAGAAGTGTAAAAGCCTTAACATTGAGATATCTGCATTTCCTGTTTCACTCACACTAAACTCCCTCCTTCATGATCAAATTCAAACTTAACCTCCTATCTGAAATGACCCTTAATTGATAATTAAATCGACCAATCAGAGGCTTTTACTTCTCCTGAAAGTTCCAGGCGTAATTTTTGTTTCTATTTTCCTGCCATTTTACGCCCGGAAAATCTGAACTTGCCAATTGACGCCCGGAAATTACAAATGACGCCTGTAAGACGTCTCTTCTACTGAGGCGTAACTCTTTGAAAATTCCGTCTCCGCCTCAAGTACGCCCGGAATTTGCCAATTCCTGCTCAATTCCACCCAAATTCCAGGCGGAATCCACCTTTAAAATTCATACAGGATGGTAAATAGCATAAAATTACCCTTAAAGGTCTTATGCAAGGAGATAGCTAATTAAAATGAACAAATGTAGTTCTATGTATGATGTATATAGAGACAATAATATTTCTTTTCTTTTTTCATTTTCAGGAACTTTACGTAGGTCTACAGTTTTAATTTTGGACTCATGCACTAGGAATCATATCAGCAGAATTGTCCAACTGAATCAAAGGGAACTCTTTTTTTTTAGGTACGCATGATCGATGTAACTTCCTCGATGGTGTGTTGGCTGTTTGCCCATGTGTATTTCGGGGTATAGGTATGTTTAGTCTCAATTTTCTTTCTTAAAAGCCGCATAAGGGGTATATTTTTTCTGATCTCAAATTTTGTCTAAGCATTAATCTTTTTTCTCATTCATGAATTATCTGCTGAGAGTCTAGTTAATTAATTTATTTAATTAAAGCTATATAGTAACATATAGTGAAATTATTTCCTTGTGTGAGACCTAAAGAAAATCAGGTTACTCATTTTTATGACAATTTCTTTGATTTCAGGAGTAGCCTCTCCTTTTAAAGATCCAAAATG
Organism: Saccostrea cuccullata; assembly: GCF_032062105.1. Taxonomy (NCBI): domain Eukaryota; kingdom Metazoa; phylum Mollusca; class Bivalvia; order Ostreida; family Ostreidae; genus Saccostrea; species Saccostrea cuccullata. Next base: position 23,459 of record NW_026935645.1, on the reverse strand, counting down.
GTGATTTTACAGTGCGGCATGCAGTCTGGTCATCAACGAAGAGTTTTGACACCTGTAATACCCATATTTCTACCATTCACCTCTGTAACCTTTGTTGAGTTCATCAGACTGGTAAGAAAAACAATATTGTTAATTGAAATAATTTTATCAAGATAAATAAAATAATTAATGAAAAAAAATTACATGAACAGACTCCCTCATATAAGAAAATGTCACATTTTACACATTGCAATTATACATCATTTACATATCCACATTTTCCCCATTTACACATGCAGTTGAATAGATTTAGTGCTTAATAATACATAGCAACAATTATTACATGAATCCTAAGACAATTCACAAAATACATGAATGCATTAAACTGTGAAATACAGATTTCGTACATTTAATTAAAATGCACAGCATCAGAACCCCCCCCCTTCACAATCTTGCAACTTTCTTTTTAATTCAAAGTCACTAGGCAACACTAAAGATTTCCACGTATTGCTTTTCAGTCCAAGACAGGAAGTTGAGGAATAAAGTTGACAGGACATCCTGAACTGTCCTCGCTACCAGCTTATCAGGGAACCAGCTGCAGTGGACAAAGTACGTTACATCATAGGATAATAGGTAAGTCTCCGGAGTAGTGTTTGTAGCAATTCTCGTACTTGGTCCTGCATCGAAGATTCAGGACTATTGATATTTATCTCTGCATGGTTTGGTTCTTCCCAGAAACATGTTACTGGTGGTGGTCCCTATATTCTTCTGGCTTTTGTGGTGAGGAATGTTTCATTTCTAGCTCTTTTCTGATCACATTTTGTCTATCTAGCTGTTTGTCTGTCTGTCTGTCCATCTGTCTGTCTGTAAACTTTTCATATTTTCGACTTCTTCTCTAGAACCCATGGACTAATTTCACCCAAACTTGCCACAAAGCATCCTTGGGTGAAGGGGATTCAAGTTTGTTTAAATAAAGGGCCACACCCTCATTCAAGGGGAGATAATTGGGAATTAATGAAAATTTGATGGTATGTTTTAAAAATCTTGTTCTCAAGAACCACTGTGCCAGGAAAAATGAAACTTATGGAGAAACATCCTCAGGTAGTGTAGATTTAAATTTGTTCAAATCATGACCCCCGGGGGTACGGCGGAGCCACAATGGCTGACCAAAGTGTAACATAAAAATATATAGGAAAATTCTTTAAAAATCTTCTCAAGAATGACAAAGCCATAATTGATCCCATATATATGGAAGCATCCTCAGGTAGTGTCGATTCAAGTTTGTTCAAATCATAACCCCCGGGGTAGGGCGGGGCCACAATGGAAGATCAAAGTTTTACATAGAAATATAAAGGAAAAATCTTTAAAAATCTTCTTCTCAAGAACAGCAAAACCCTGATTGATCATATTTATATGGAAGCATCCTTAGGTAGTGTAGATTCAAGTTTGTTCAAATCATGTCCCCCGGGGGTAGGACGGGGCCACAAAGGATGATCAAATTTTATATAGAAATATATAGGAAAATTCTTTAAAAATAACCTTCTCAAGAAAAGCAAAGCCATGATTGGTCAAGGGACTACTTTTGGATTTAAACTTTTCAATAAAAAACCAATTTTTACTTTTTCCTAGCCACAGTGCTCAGGTGAGCGATGTGGCCCATGGGCCTCTTGTTTTTTTTTTTAAAAAATGATCAATCATTAAATACATGTATAAATAAATCAGTTGTTAAAAAATTTGACTCATATTTGAAGTGCTTTAAACCGACCCTTTGATGAAAGTGACCAGTGTTTTTTGCACCTTGGAAGGTATATTGGTAAAATATAAGAAGGAAGTTATGATTTTGGTGTTACTATTGTTGTTATTTAAGTTTGATTTGATTTTTATATTACAAGTATTATGAAACTGTTATTTTGTTACTGACCGATGGTTAATTTTAATAATGCCCAATTTTTGAACATACTATGTAATAAATATTAATAACAACCTTTGAATAATTGGAAAGACAATATTATAAATATGATAGCATTTTTGTACATGAGCATACATTTTTGAAAGGAAAAATAAATTATTCAATTGCATTAAAAAAAATATTTTGTTTCATATTCTTGCGAATTATCAGATCATTCTTCTATTATTTAAATACTCTGTCATTATGAAACCTTGTTAATAAGTAAGTAAATATTAATTGTACATTTGCACCAATTTGCACCAATTTTTACATGGCATTTTCACACTAAGAATGCCACGTGCAAAATTATATACAGGAACAATTCTGAACAAATATATGCAAGTGAGTTGTAAATTTGATATGTAATGCATACATTACAAAAACCCATGACAGTGTTTACTAAAATGAAATGTATGGACTCTTATATAAATACTTGGTATATGTGATATGGATATTATGGATGATATTTTTGAGAATGACACAATTAATGAAATTTTTCAGCATTGAATTGGATTCTTGAACCAGAGCCATGTGAACCTGGTCCACCTGTACCTCTCATTGAAGACCTGTTAACATCACCAGAGTGTGTTCATTCTGATACCCCTATGGTATGGTTACAGCATGCATTATCCCTGAATCCATTAAAAGAGCTGCATTGACAACGAAACAACCCAATGTGGTCGATTGTAAGGAAATATAGCATATCAGCTTCCAACTTTGGTGCAGTTCTCAGTTCTAAGCAAAGGCGGTAAGACGTGTGATTAAATTTTTGCGAAAAAGACTTTTAAAATTACAGTCAAACTTTGTTATCTCAAACCCATTATCTCATATTTCATGGATATGTCAAAGTAATTTTGAAGTGCAAACCATTTATAAAAGACTGGGACATTTTATTCTTGATAACTCTTTATGTATTATTCTTGAATCCACGGATATTTCCAACATTTTTCTTGGTCTCATTGAGTTTGAGATAATGAGGTTCGACTGTAATGACTAGATATTTGTACATAAAGATGCAGGAAATATAAGATTAATAACCAAAAATCATATTTTCTTCTCCAGATTGACATTGTCACTGAAGAAACAGCTGATGTCGGCTTACAATCTGGAGTCCATCAAGGCTGTTGCATGGGGTATCACTCATGAAGATGATGCTTTGAGAAGGTATGAAAAAGGACTTTGATGCAGCTGTAGAGCAGTCAGGTATACAGCACAAAATAACATTCATTCAACCTCTTACATGTTAACATTCAATGTGTCAAAACAAATAACAGGACTTATCCTGGTGACAAACAGAAATCAATTACTGAAGTCTAATTGTAAAAAAAAAACTAGAAAAATATGTCCATAGGACATGAATGGCCCGCCGAGGATATATTAGTAAAGCAACATGAAATTTGTATATGTATAAAATTTGATCAGTTTGGTTCAGGCAGGGCTTATAGTTAGTTGGGAATAAAAATGTAGGTCCAGCATCCAAAGCAAGTCTGGTAGTGTCCATCCCTAGATGCATCATCCATGCAAGTTTGGTTCAGGTAGGGTTTATAGTTACTTGGGAATGAAAAAATAGGTCAGATCCAGCATCAGAAGCAAGTCTGGTAGTGTCCATCCCTAGCTGCATCATCCATGCAAGTTTGGTTTAGGTAGGGCTTATAGTTACTTGGGAATGAAAATGTAAGTCAGATCCAGCATCCGAAGCAAGTCTGGTAGTGTCCATCCCTAGATGCATCATCCATGCAAGTTTGGTCAAGTAGGGCTAATAGTTCCTTAGGAATAAATCTGCTCCAAAAACTTCAACCTGGTCACTCATCTGGAAAATGTAGGTCAGATCCAGCATCCGAAGCAAGTCTGGTAGTGTCCATCCTTAGATGCATCATCCAAGCAAGTTTGGTCTAAGTAGGGCTTATAGTTCCTTAAGAATGGACCTGCTCCAAAAACTTGAATTTGGTCACTCACCTGGAAAATGTAGGTCAGATCCAGCATCCGAAGCAAGTCCGGTAGTGTTCATCTCTAGATGCATCATCTATGCAAGTTTGTATCAACATGTAAAGTTTGATAACACCATCTTGAATGGTATGTTTAAAACTGAGCTAAACACTATTTAAGAAAAGTCAGGTCAAGGTCAAAGGAAAGGTCAAGGTCAAAAAATGTTGATGCAGTTGCATAGCTCTCATCAATATCTATCAGCATATGAAGTTTGATGAAAATATCTTGGATAGTTTCTTTGAAACTTAGCTTTGAACAGAGCTAAACACAAAGAAGGACGGAAGACGGACATGACAAACACCATATGCCCCGGCCATATTCATGGCGGGGCATAAATATTCAGTTACCAACATATTCCAGAAAATTTGCTTTTTGAAGTGGAAGGATTATAAAAGCTCTACTTAGACTTTGTTTGCATTACAAAATCAATTGTATTATGGTTTGTTTGCATTCAGTAGTATTATAATTTTTTCTGAAAAGGATATGGTTGCATGAATCTGGAGTGTTGGGAGCTTCACCTGATGGCTTAGTTGTTCGACCACCAACATGCAGTGTATTTTATCAAACTCCAGAAGCCAAAGACGCCATTCCTGATATTGTAGAGGTGAAGTGTCCACACACAGCATCGTCTTCAACAGTAGCAGATGGGGCACAAAATTTGAAGGATTTTTCATAGGTAAATAACATTAAAAATCTGTATTGTCCAGTACTTTGAAATTAAAAATCTTGGTGAGTAAATGATTTCAAAACATATATTTATTTACAAGTGCATCTGTTCAATATGGTATGAAGATATTGAAAAAGGAGGGGAAATGTACTGGTATAACACAACTTAAGTGTTTTTTGATTTTTTTTTAGATCTTAAACAAGATACCCTGTGCCTGAAAACCAGTCACCCATACTATCATCAAATTCAAGGCCAGCTACACATACGTAACAAAACATTCTGCGACTTAATTATGTGGACAAGAGTAGACTGCATTGTGATTAGAATAGTAAAAGACATTGAATGGACAGCAAATGTTCCAAAGCTGATAGATTTCTACATTAACATTTTCATTCCAGCACTGATGGAAAACTGAGTTCTAGTTTGAACTTCTTGACACTTAGTTTTGTACCTCTAGAATTTTCTAACAATGGAAAAAGGGTAATCATGTTAAATGTGTTGAATGTTCCTAAGTCTCATAAATGTATGATATGATATGTCATAATCCATCATAAAACTTCTGGCTTATAAGACTATTTTAAATAGCAATGATGATTAATAAAATCTATGTACTACATAAAAAAAGAATATCAAAATTTAGAATCATTTTATTAATGAATTGAAAATGTTATTCTCAAAGTGAAAATGTAACATTTTTGTCTTTCTTAATAGATAAATTGTTGAAAACATGAATTTGTTGAGTTGTGCTTTAAAGGTAAATATACTTTAAACTAGAGATTATAAGTAAACCCTCTTCCAAATTATATTGTCAAATGAAGAATGGAATTGCCAAACATTCTTGTATTAAATCCATGCTAACAAAAGGGATTTTCATTTTCTGAAGTACATGTATTACAACATACTACAAAGTTAACAAATATAACCATTGACATTGATAACAAATCAAAATTTGCTTATCCCTTGCACTTTGGTATGAATATCTTCACTGTTTAGTGTATACTGTCACACGCCAATGCAAATTTATAATAAGTACATGTATCTTTAAGTAATTTCTTTCAAAAGTGGAGCTTGCAAGTTTACAAGACAAGAACAGAGTTGTAATATTTTTGTTGAGATTGGTCTGTAAGTAGATGGTATGTGACGGAGAATCTCGTAATTCTTTATCCTCTCGTTGGCTCTTTCCACATGAATAAGTGCTTTAGCAATCTTGTAACACAGTGCTGCTTCTTGTATGGTAAACTGGCCTCGTGTCGATAAAAGAGCTTTTATAATTAAGCAGACACCCTGGGGCAACTGGTCATGAATGGTGAAACCTTTGACCACCAAAATAAGGTCTCCAGCTTTGAACTTTCGTAAAACTTGGCTGTGACGTACAATAGCTACATCAGAAGTAGAACCTGGGTACAGCATGGAGCAAAATGTAAGTGCACCATTTGGAAGCGCGCAAGTTACTGCTTTAAAAGTATGGCAACTTTTGTACATACTGTAGGCCATGGCCTGATTATCCATATGTGTTGGGATGTCCTGGATTGTTTCAATTGCATCCATGGATGCTCTAGCAGAGGAAAAATCCTCAAAAGATTTTGGCAGAGACCCTGAAAAAAAGTTGGAAAAAAATTAATTTGATTATTTGTAATTGTGTAAAAAAATTGTGTTACAGTCAATCTTTCAAGAATACAATAAATTTAACTGCATTAAATTTTTGCAAGTCATTATGATAAATTTTAAAACAAACCTTTGCATTTAAGCTGACTTGGAAAACATTCTACGCTACATTCTACACTACGCCATCAGACAGCATCTTGTATAGGGAAAAGACCACCAATTATTTTCCCATAGAACTCCATACAAACCTTAGGCCCTCTCAGTACTTTACTATGACAATTTCAGAAAAATCTTTAGCATCATTTCAAACTTTGTTCTAAGCCCTAACAAAAAATACTGAAAAAAATATATGGTCCCATGGCGTTTATAGGTCAAAATTGCAGTTATTTTCAACTTATAGAGATTCGCAGTAAATAACACGCGGCATAAAAAATCAACCCCCACTCCTAAAATCTTCCCTGGCATTTCTATAGTTTCTGTAATATTCCCTCATCCCATCATTTATTTCAAAGGTCATTAATTTTACTTTAAAATGAAAACAATTAAATACCTGATTTCAGCCAATGGCGTAACGCCTACCCATTCAGTATTCTGTTTAATGTTCCATAACAAACAAAGCCATGTGTGCATCCGGGGATTTGGTGCTCTCATTCCTATACTTACATACTTACCTGTCCCAGAATTAGTCAATTGTGGTAATTTCAAAGACTATACACCTACCTGTGAACATGTATGAAATTTGAGTCCTGTGACTTCAGTGTATTGGATACTGTGACCATCTCAAATGATGACACCTTACTGCTACCAGCACAATTCAAAGGAGTGAATGACGTCTGGGCCGGTGATGATATTTGGATATATTGGTGACTGTAATAAATAAAATATTTGTACAATGAATTGTTTTTGTGCTTTAATGTTAATAAAGTGATATTAAGTCAAAATTGAGTCAATAATTTCATAAGGGTGGATTCTACCCAGAATTAGGTAAAAAGCTCCAAAATTGGATAAATCATAGTTAATTAAGCAAAATTCAAAGGTTTTAAAAAGACTGATATAGAATTTTTTTATGCTTATGCAAAGTATATTATTTAAGACTCTGATATACTAATTGATTCTTATCTAATCCCTCCTATTGCTTAAGTATGTACAAAAAAGTTTCCCCACCCCCCAGTGAAAAACACTTAAAGAAATAGCAGGTGCCCCCTTTTATTTTTGTTTACAATTAATTTAGACAAGTTTAAATCAATTCTTTTGATAACAAATCAAAGTTCAATGTCTGTAGTCTTATACATTACAATCAGAAGCTACTTTTTGAATTTTATTCTAAGAAAAGGAGAATATAAATTTTTTTTTTTAAAAATTAAAGAAAAGCAAAAACTGACTTCAAACCCCAAAATGTACTATACAATAAGAGGCTGGAAAGTTAATAAATAAAAAATTTACCTGCAATGTACAGAAAACTGTCCGACAAAATACATCAGGTGGGTAGGGAGTCTCCATTTTCTTCTTATATAGAGAAAATGCCCCTGCTGATCAGATACCTAACACTCCCAAATAATAACAAAATATGTTAACATAACAGTCAATCTAAGATGTTCATCCCTCAATGGCAACAAGTTTTTATTACAGTAACTGAAATTGTTAGGAAATAGGAAATCACAATTGGAATTCCTTTAAATGTACCTTCTCTTCGTTGTATTTAATATCGTGGATTGATATTGGCTTCCTTTTACTAGACTCTATTTTTAGGGCAAGCAATTCCTTTTCCAGTTGTATTTCTGTTGAGAGGCGCTGCATTTCTTGAGTACAGTTAAATGTGCAGGATGCTGAGTAGTTGTGCTCTGATATCAACTGAAAATATATTGTAAATCATGTACAGTTAAAAGAACTTTATATATTATTAAAAATTATTGAAAATGTTTCAGTGTTGGTCATTTGTCATCATTGGTGATTTAAATGAGCTTTACTTTTTCTTGATATTGACATTTTGGTGCTTGTGGAATCTGCAACTGGTCCATCTTAAGATGACAGGGACTCCTCACTTTTGAGTTTTTTCCTCCTTTGTAAAATAATTAAACTTGAATTATTTTTTTATTCAGTTGTAAGCTACTCTGTTTATACATGTACCCTTTTAAAGATTTTTAGTAAAATATTCTCAATTAAACTCCACCCACCCACCATCCAAAAACAAGATGTCGGTCATATTTTGAAAAATAATTTCACCTTTTTGTAAATTCAGGATCAGAGAAATCCATGGCCTTTCCTTCATTCCATGCAAAATATGCAGGGTCCCCCTCCTTCTTACCATCCTTAAAGTGGCAGGAGCAGATGCGATCATTCTGATCTCCTGGTTGGCGATCAGCTCGTCTAAAAATATACATTATACAAAGACTGAGTGAAGGAGAATTAAAAAGCAAAACATGTTCATTTAGCATGTTATTATCAAATAGCCTAAATGACTTATTTTTTCATTATTTTTTTTTAAATGTTACATTTACTTGCAAGTACAAGATAACCATGTGCATAACATTAACAAACGGTAGCAGTATTTGGTAGTAATAATACGAAATAAAATGTAATAAAACAGCTGTTAAACAAAAATTAATCTTGCTACAAATTGCACAGTTTTTGTAGTATGTACTCTTCATTATTCTTCTGCTATATTGATTACTACGCGATTTAACTTTTTAGCATGCATGTATAAATACTGTATCTGACAATGCAGCATCGTGACATATCGTTACAAGTACCTACAAATTTTGTCAATATATCTACGTTTACTGAGTTTTTTCCCTAGCAGGCCGAAATATCTTCATCATGTCACCAGGAACAACACTCGTGCATCTCGTAATTAGTGCTGCAATAAACAAACTGATGTTTTTTTCTCACCTGCATGGTTTTCCCGACGCTTCAGCTACTTTCGTTATTTCTAACCAATGAAAATTGTCCTTACTTTTCTGTTGCGTCATGCAATTTTATTGCACGCATCACTGAATTGTAGAACACACATCACAAGATTTCGAATATACATCACAAGATTATCGAACATACATCACAAGATTTCGAATATACATCACAAGATTATAGAATATACATCACAAGATTTCGAATATACATCACAAGATTTCGAATATACATCACAAGATTTCGAACATAAATCACAAGATTATAGAATATACATCACAAGATTTCGAATATACATCACAAGATATTGAATATACATCACAAGATTTCGAACATACATCACAAGATATTGAATATACATCACAAGATTATAGAATATACATCACAAGATTTCGAACATACATCACAAGATTATAGAATATACATCACAAGTTTTAGAATATACATCACAAGATATTGAATATACATCACAAGATTTTGAACATACATCACAAGATTTTGAATATACATCACAAGATTTCGAACATACATCACAAGATTATGAATATACATCACAAGATTTTGAATATACATCACAAGATTTCGAACATACATCACAAGATTTTGAATATACATCACAAGATTTTGAATATACATCACAAGATTTCGAATATACATCACAAGATTTCGAACATACATCACAAGATTTTGAATATACATCTCAAGATTATCGAATATTGCAACGTTTGACATGCCATATGCCAGAACATGCTGGTTTGTTTAACCGTCCAAATTCCATCAATAAAAAGTGAGTTTCCAACTTTCCATGGGTATAGGTCTATTGAATTCAAGTGTTCCTAGTATAGAATGTATGTAGTTTTCAATTATCGCGGGTTTCATGTGCACCGAATACATATTTGAGACATATTATATGCATTTCAAATAATGAAGATATCAGTATTAGTACATGTAACTTACCACACATACGTGTGCCAGAAACGGAAGGATTTCTGTAATAGATGCAAGCACGCAGGATTTTAAACTGTTTCATTCTTAAATTTCCATACGAAAAGATTTCGTTGTCAGGCTTTAAAAATCTGACAATCTTCGCTAATTATCAATTTCTGATAAGTTTCAACTGGGATCCGGTGCTATGGAAGAGTAAGCATCCCCTGCTGACAGGTCACACGCGCCGTGTGCTCCTTGTCTTGGTCGGAAAATAACTGAAAAATTCGTCGTCAATTCAATGTATAAATAGTGGACTAACAATTAGTATAAAAAAAACGTCAGTCAGCATTTCACTTCTTGATAAATTGTATTTGTTGACAAGGTCATTGTATCGACCATAGAACTTACAAAATGATTACTTACTAAATGAGACTTCTGATATTCTTGTATCATTAACTTGCTTGTCTATAATTTTCCTCGTTTTAAAAATTTTTCATACGTAGATCCTGCTATTGCGTATTGATCAACTGAGACATATACACTCCATATGCAGGTGATGAAGGTATATTGCTGCATAAGTAAGGGAAGTTGATGATAGAAAACTTAAAGTCATCACGTTTATCATATAACTTGGTTGTTAGATTGCCATTAACGTCTTTTTCGAGTAAAATATTTTATAAATTCTTAATAAGTTTTGTAAGAACGTATGAATTACTACCATTTGACACCACAATCATGTCAAAATATTGAAACGTTGTTTTAAAAACTTTGCCAAGAAAGTGAATGCACTACATACAATTGACAAATCTTTATGAAGGAAGATAATGTAATCGAATTTTCTTTTCATTTCCTCGATATATTTTTAGACCTGATTACCAAAGGTGGTTTTCCTTAGCCCTTTTTATTGATCATTCATCTGAGGGCATTTTGTAATTAGTGAAAGAAACTCATAATTCCCTCTTAATTTTTTAATGAACAAGTACGACAGGGAGGTTAAGCTGAAATGAAGGCAACTGATGGAGAGAGAAATTAAATCTTTCACTTCAAAGTTTCAGCTGTTGCTAACCATCAGCAGTTGAGAACCATTTTAAAACAACTTACCTTCTGAAAAAAATCTGCAATTACCTTTAACATTTTTTAAAATTATTTTGTGTGGGGGGGTGTGTCTATCTGGTTTTTAAGAATTGACAAGACTTCTGGGTCTTCCATCAAAGACACTTATAATCCAAAAGCACTTTATGAATAGTTTTCCACAAAGAAATTTAAAATATGAATAAATGGTACAAATTAAGAGGAATTATATGAGTTTCTGTCGATTTTAAGTATTATTATTTCTCAAAAAGTGATATTTCTTCATTGATCTATACATGAAGTCAACTGAGGTATAATGGCAATTGTTAAAAAATGGTTCAATGATTGGCACATAAAAGAAATATTAAATTTGTATTGACACCTTATTGTTCGTGGCCACGAGCTGTGTAAGGTTCCTTATTGTTAGAGATCACTTTTGACTCTATGAAAAATAACTGCAAACAAAAAGATTCCGTGTATTTATTTCATATTCATATATAAAATTGAATATAATTAAATGTTTGGCGAAGCAGTTAACCATGTTTTGTTGATATGAACAAAATAGCGTATGAAACATTTCACCATACTAAGACTTGTAAATAATTATTTATATATTAATAGTCATCAATTCTCTAAGTTCAAATTCCAGTCGAGTAATAACACTGTTAAGAGCTACCACCTTTTCATGACGAACATGATAAGCTAATTTTCTGCTGCTGTAGAAAATAGTTTTAATGTCTATGACGATAAAGATTGCAGCAAGGACACCACCTGCAATGCTTAAAAATTTTGAGGAAGTCGACAGTTGCGACAGTTTCTACTGCATCTACAGACCTAGAGGTTCTTATGGCATGAATTGTTACTGACTTCAAAGATATGTTAGTGATTTTTTTCACTACCGAGACGCTAGTCATACCTGTGCTTAATCCAAATTTCCCCTTGTTTACCATATCCGCAAGTTCATCAATTAACGATTTGTGCTTTTTTAAAACTCTTCCGGCCTCCTCACTTTTTTTCTTTATTTTAACATACGCTGCTGTGCTATGACCTATGCCGGCTATACCTGATGCTGCACCAGTTGCTGCTCCTGCAATCGTCAATACTAGTGATACACCTGAGGTAAAGGGGATAAGTACTAGCCCAGCGATTGTTAGTCCCCCTGAAATAATACTAGTAGAAGAATATACTATCTTTCCGATGTCATGACGCTTATCTTCTTTCTGAATTTCGTCTCGTAATTCCTTAAGTTTCCTAATTACATTTTTTCTGGAAGCAATGACACCTTTCACTTTTGTTTGTACTTCTTGATTAGCCATTTTCACGATATTCTATCTATCCAAATGATTCTAATTATTGTAATAAAGTCCTGAAGATTTAAAGTCATACATGTACCCACTATTTCCGAAGATATGTTTAGTACTACTACTGTTAAAATTTTCTTTGTACTAAGTTTTCAGATATATTCTGTGAATTTGAACACACAGAGCATGTTATTATGTAATGTAGGAGTTTATATATATTTATATTAGTCAATCAAACACGTCACTGATATACTTTTTGCTGATTTCGGTTTCAAATCAACAGGAAAATTTTTACATATATTCATTAGATATTTGTTCCGTGTAAATAAAATGTCATTTGGTTGGATTTTGGATGATTTCAATTAAAGTTTTCTTTTAACTAAAAGCGAGAAGGAATATTTTGTCTTCGTGATCAATGCATGTGTGTAAAATGACCGTAGGATCTCACTCTTACATGTAATATGAATTAGACAATTGATCACGGTCCTTGAATCTCAGAGATCCTCATTTTAAGCAAAGCAAAACTAATTGAAATTTGAATCAGTTAATGAATTATTAAATGAAAGATGATGTTTTATACAGTAAAAACGAACATGTGCATCTACAACAGTATATCACATTTATATCCCCCTGTCTAGTCTGCATATGTGATTTTCATTTCAAAATCACTGTTATCTCTCGGGTTTAGTACAGGAATTTTTACATCTACATGTAACGTTTTGACATCTATTTGGATGCATTTTTTGAAATAGTATTTCAAATGTCAAAGTTTTCTATACATTATTTCAGCAAAACACATATAGAATGTAAATATCATGCGTTATAACTATAGTTTCTAATAAATACCGGAGTTGGTTGAATTTCATAATTGTTATCACTGAAAAAAGGAATTATTATTGTCCCCCGTTTTCACTGAAAGTGGTGATATTAAGTGCTGTCATTCAGTCTGTCCGTAAATCCGTGTGTCTTTCTGCCTGTCTGTAATAATTTTGTTTCTACAAGATATCTCGAGATACCTTTGAGCGTTTGCAAAGAAATTAAATAAAACAATTCCCTACTGTCTGAATTTGGAGGTAAAATGGTAAAAAAAAAAATCAACGTCATATATATACCAATTCTGTCTGTTTTAACACGTTTGTTCCCGAACGATATCTCAAGAAGCTTTTGAATTTTTGCAAATTAGAAAGTGTATACCACACCGTTTAATTACGTAAGGAAAATTCGTATTTATTTTTATGTCTACTAAAACAGGCTAAATTAGACACCTGTGTTGTGTAAAATTTTGACAATACCAAACGGTAAAATCAACATGTACATGTATATGTAACTTACTGTTTCCATTTGATTTGCATGTACATGTATTCAAAGCTCCTCGTTAGTATATGGGTATGATTCTCAACGACTTCCGGTTTGCTTATGGTAAGGTGAGCACATAAAATTATTATATTTTTGGTGTTAGAATACGTCTATATTTGTTAACTGTATATGGTGAACCAGTGAAGTATTTATACTTCCAGTAGAAGACTTTATCTATAAACTTTGACTTTGCTGTTTGAACATTTTTGAAATATCAAAAGGTGTAAATAACTTTAAATAACTTTGGGCATGGCTGGCACGTCAAGTGGTCGCCATCTTGGTGGATCTTCAAATTTGCTTTCAAGCAGAAAATACTGAAGCGAGAAAACGTGGTTTTTAATGTAAAAGACAACTTTTCAGATAAACCCGAAGAAATTATTCAGTAAGTTATTCCATTGTGGTGTAGGTAGTTTGCTGGTTTGTGTTCCAAAATCTGAAAATTTATATGAAAGAACATTGGATGGTAAATCTTCCCTGCAGAACCTCTTAGAGAGGACAAAATAGAATAGAGCACATTCGAATATCACGAGGTAGTTCCAAGTTCATTGGTTGTAAGTTTCATGCACCTGCCCGCTTATATTGTTGACAATGAAATTAAAAAGAAACTGCGATTAATGGGAGTTGAACTTTTATTCCCAATTCACAGAAGGTTCTATCCTGGATTGACGATAACCACGGCCAAAATGTACGATCCTCTCCAAGGTTGGTCGTGGTTGAATGAGAAGAGAATTTCTCGTAGTTCATTATAATATTGACCAAATTGAATGTAAATTAAAGCATAGTCGGAATATGAATTTTGGCACGACCTTTAAAGGCCAATTTGCAGTTTGCGAAATATTTCTCGTATACTTTTGGTGTCATTTGTTGATTTCAATTGCGATAAAAACAAAGATTATCATTGGCTGAACATGTCACAATATGGAGACGTAAATATTCAAAATTACGACATATTTTGTGATCAAGCAGCCACGCATATAGAAAAGAACTGTATACGGACTCCGGACCATGGCTTGATCCTCTTTGATCAATTGAATTAACCATCACTGACAAGAGAAAGAGGTAAAAGAAAGGATAGATAAAAAGCATAGCAAAATAGAACAAATAAATCGATGAGAATTAGTACTAATTACTCATATCAACAATAGTTTACATTTATTTATCTTTTAAAACTGCATGCTTCAGACAAATTTGTCGATTACTGAATGGATAAAAGCTAGTCACGTGACGCCCTGAAATTTTCCGTATTAGGTCTCCGTTTCCGTATTACGTCTCCGTCGAGGCGTAATATGAAAATCGAGCACGCGATTCCGTTCGAGGCGTTGTTATTGTAAATGAAAATGGCGGCTAAGAAACGGTTTATACGTAGATAGTTTAGTTAAATTTCTTGTTACCGTAACGATATTTTATGTTGATTGTTATTAGATTAAAACTTAATATTTTTATAATATGTACAAATATTTTTTTATATTGAAAAAGGTCTTCAGCGGGATAAATTCGTAACACAGTCAGTTAGTGACCTAATACGGATTCATACAGGGTGTGAAATGGAAATCCGTATTGGGACTCGGCTTCGCCTAGCCCAATACGGATTTCCATTTCACACCCTGTATGAATCCGTATTAGGTCACTAACTGACTGTGTAACTAATAATATTGGTAGATGAAAATGGTATTGAATTTAATTGAAGATAGAAAATTTGATAAGGTGGAATTACAAAAAATCACGGGAAAATGATTTGATAGAAATTTATAAACATTCTGGAACGGTGAAACTTATTATGAAAGTGTACACATGTCATCCAAAGGAGTTGCATATTTTTATAAGAAATAATATTAAAATAAGCATTGAATGTGTAAATGGAATAGACATACAAGGACAATGATGATATATATTATATTGTCAATATATTTACCTCGAATGAAATGAGGGAGCCTTATTCTTTTTTTAAAAAGTTGCAAGTTAATTGCCACTTTCCAAAGGTTTAATAATTCTAGGAATTTCAATAACGCTTTAGATGAAATTGACAGATGACGTAAAACGTCGCATAAGTATGAGCAGAGTTACAGAGCACTGATAGGAATGATGCCCGAGCATGATCTGATCGATATTTGGAGAAGAAATGAAAGAATAAAAGTTTTTCCTTGAAAAATAATTAGAGAGAAAATATTTGTTCAAAGAAATTTAATTGTATTATAAAATTAATTTTATTATGGTTTCAATAAAATTTTGTTATATATGTGAGAATTATATTTTATTTAGAAACAACAATGGACTTTTCCGAGAAACGCTGACTTTTACAGTTTACGAATTATTCTCACACTTGGACAGTGTACGGAAGCTCTTTTACGATATAAATATTTAGCCTACCCTTTAATTCAACGGAAACTAGTGCTAATTGTAACGGGGACCGTTACAGATGTTCCCCAAACGCTCCCCGACTCCCTTTTGGTGCCATATTCCCTGTAAGCTTCATTAAATAAGACGAACTCTATGCATCTGAGATTTTAACAACATTTACAAAGAAGTGTACAAAAATCATTTAAACTTTAGCATTGCACGCGTGCACTTGTGAATGCATTTGCGTCATGACCATATCATCTTGTCTACACAATCTATATTTTTAATACACTGAATATTAAAGTATTTAATCCAAAATTATTTAAAAATACGCTCATTCAAGTGTATGTTTGATTTTACTCATTTCACGTGCACGCACGTGCATACATGAGCATGGTGACCATACCTTCTTGTAGAAGTCCATTACATCTATCTATGTTCTAAATTCCACCCCGTTTGGGTGAAAACTAAGGGAGTTATAGCTGTTTAAAGTTTCAGCCAATCAGATTGCAGCACATGTACACGCACGTGTATGCATGTGCATGGTGACCATACCTACTTGTAGAAGTCCATTATATCCATCTATATTCCAAATCCCATCCTGTTTGGTTGAAAACCAAGGGAGTTATAGCTGGTTAAAGTTTTAGCCAATCAGATTGCAGCGCACGTGCATGCACGTGTTTTAATGATAATTGCTTTATTTCATGTTGTAGGATATCCTAATGCATGGCTATGTTCAAAATTTCAAAGGATTTCGTCAAAAAACAAGAAAGATATTGAGACTTTAGTTGCAGCCAATCAGAGCGAAGTGCACGTGCATGCGCGTGAGATCTTGCTATTTTCACCATGTCGTCATGTCTATACTACTAATATATCCTCACATTATGAGTTTCAAAGCATTTCATCAAAAAATAGAAAAGTTGTGGCTATATCTATTATATTGGTCATTTCACGTGTTGCACGTGCACGCTCTTGCAAGCACGTGCGCGCAAAATGACCTTGATTCCGCAAATCTACATAACATGTCTACTAACCCTGAAAAGGTTTTACCTACATCGGACGAACAGTTTACAAGATCATTCCCGGACAAAAAAGTTCCAGGAAGAAGAAGAAGAAGAAGAAGAAAAATAATAATAATAATAAGAAACAGAGTAAAAACAATATGTTCCCCAACTTCGTTTGGGGAACATAACAACGGGTATTTAAAGCACAGATAAGTTGCCCCTGAAGAAAACGACAATTATCCTACCCTTAAATCCAGGCCTTCACATATAAGTGCCCCAACACCATTACTATGACCACTAGACTGGTTTCCTTATCCATTATCAATTCTGTACCTCCGTAGATGATACAGGTTAAATGTCCAATTGAATAGTCAGCTGTAAAAGTCAGTGCTTCTCGTAAAAGTCCAATGAGCGATCACTCCATGGTCGTAAAAAAAATTATCGCAGATGTGTCTGAAAGAGGACTAGGTGTATCGATTCATTACAATTTGCTTTTATTTAATGAATATTATAAAAATTAGACCCCAGAATTAATTGAAAGAGAAAAATCTTATTTATTATTTGAACAGTAAGTATTACTCTTGTTGGATACTTTAAATGAAAATAAATTTTCCCAAATTGATAGTCAGAGTGGAGCTAGAGAGAAGTAGAGAGTACATGTACGAAATATTTTTTTGAATTCAGAGAAAAGCAGGCAAAAGGCAAATAAGGAAAATTAGTGGTGATTCAGTAGAAGTAAAGAAGGATTTAAATTCTGTTTTGGAAATGCAATACACTTTCTTTTCTATGTTATCTTCATGTGTGAATATTGAATGTGAAAGTAGTAATAAATTGTTGTCATGCATAAGTTAATACAAAACTTAATGAAAATGACATGGAAATATGTGATAGAGACATTATGTCAATGAAATAGAACAAGCCATAAAAGAAATTGCCAAAAACTAAAGCCAAGTTCCGATAGTTTAACAGGTGAATTTAACAAAAACATTTTATTCCAGTTGATAACATATTGTATGATTTCTGTAGAGAAATGGAGAGTAAAGAAAAATTATCACATTCTGTGAAAATAGTAGTTATCATAGGTGATGAAAGATTTTTAAAAATTGGAGACCAATCAGTTTATTTAATGTAAAATACAAAATAATAGCAAGAAAAAACGTCAAATTGACTAAAACATGTGTTATCGAATTTAAATAGTGTTTCTTAGAGTCAGGTATGTTGTATAATTAGCAAAAATAGTACAGACTTCTTGGTTAGTATAAAAGATATAAAAGAATAGTTTGAAGTTGGTTGAATAGAAGTTTATATTTTACCAATTGATCAGGAAAAAGCTTTTGATAGAGTTAGTAGTGAAAATGTATTAGATGTGTGAGAAGTATTTGGTTTTGGAAAATGGGTAAGAATATTTTATACAGGTATTCATGGCAGTGTTAAAGCAATGGTCACCTAAAAATACTTTCCACTCCAAAAATTAGTAAGACAAGGTTGTCCAATATCTGCTTTTTGTACACACTACATGTACATATATGTGCAGAACCTTAAAGTTTTGCAATTAAATGTTACTATATCTTTATTAAATGTATACATATTTCTTTGGTTGATAAAACTGCATTGATTTTTTAAAACGCAAATGATACAACAATGTCTGTTTATGATAAGAAATCTATTTTTGAAAGATTTAATTGTTTTAATTTGCATGGAAGAGCATCTGGTGCAAAAATAAATATACAAAAGTTTGAAATCATGTGTATAGGAACTGGAAACTTTTTTAGAAGATGAAACAAAAAAAAAAATGGAAATTACAGAAACAAATGTTATGAAGATTTTAGGTGTTTATTTTAGTAGAAGCTAATCAGAATGGAGAATAAAAGTACAAAATATTAAGCACACTTTAAAAGAATATTAGCAATACAAGGAAGAGTTACATTTATAAATACATTACTAATAGATAGACGTATTAAGCTATTCTTAATTGAAAAAAATCTGTGAATTTTAAAAAAGAAGGAGTTGAAATACTTCTTTTACAACTGACCGGTCACGGTAACCTAGTGGTAGATGGTTCGCTTTTTTTGGGGGAGGCCCGGGTTCGATTCTCGTTTGTGGCGCCGCGTCATACCTAAAACGTAAACATACGTAGTGACTTTTCCTTCGCCAAGCTCTCGGCACTGGAAGTGAAAGTCACGGGTCTTTCATATATGACCTTAAAAATATAGGTCCTGTGTCACGATAAAGAACCCTTACTGCTCAATGGCCCTGAGTTCCGAGTATAGATCTAAATTTGAAGCCCTTTTCCGGCATGGGGTGGCGCGTCTACATATGAGTAAAGAATTCTCGAGAGGGACGTTAAACAATATACAATCAATAAATCATCTTTTACAACTGAATCAGAGAAAATTAAAATTTTTACCATCTCTTTACTCAGATATGTTAAGTGCATGATATGCTTTGAGGAATGGTACATGTATTGATTATGATGAAAATATAAAGGATGTTAACTTTTCGTTTGTGAATCTAAACAATTGTCAAACAAAATAAAGCGTGATGTGGAAGCACTTTGGTATTACACATATTAGAGACATTTCCTATGAAGTAATACCTGGATTTTTACCCGCATCATTCACTGTTGAAATAATACATGGATATAATTCAGAGATTAATGTAAACATAACTCAAAATGGCTACTCAATATTATTGTCCATCAATCCAGAAGAGTGGAAAGGTGTTATTCAAAATAGTGTTTATAGGAAGAATATATTTTATTTGCCAAATTTTTCGTTATGGTATGTCACTGGTTAAAGAAAATTTAAAGCAGATCCTATTACTTTAAAGCTCTTTATTATAATCAAATTTTTATCACATATTTAAACTACACAATGATAATTGTTCAACATTCAGTGAAAACTGCTCAAAAATTTACAAAGAAGCAAAATGAGACTATTTCTTATGATGGAAGGATATTTGGCAGAAAATTCTATAAATCTGTGCATTTATTTAATGAAAAGTATAATAATTATAATAATATCTTAGATCTTTAGCCTCGCATACTTCTAATTTACTCAGAGAATATTTTCCGTAATGATATGCTGGAATATTAAGTATGAGTCTCAATATATATTTTTAGAGCAAATTTAACACCTTCCATCAAAAAACTTTGCCAAGAAATGAAGATATGTTTAAAAAGTCAATTTAAAATAGACACTGCTTTTTGCCTGAAAATCGCATATTTTGACCAATATTTCTAATTTACATCACTGACCCCTTTTTCCTTTTCTTTATCTTTCATTATTTTAAACTATTCGATACTTGTGACTGATCAGTACTTAACTTGTAAAAGTTTTATACAAAAATATTTTATTGCCTGTTTAGATTTTAAGGTCAGACGAGACGTTCCTCAAAATCTGTTTTATATATCTTCGTAATGTATAAAAATATTCAAAATTTTAATAAAATTCTGATTTCTAAACCAGTTTCTAAACGTTTTTAAAAAATCCAAACACTTAAACATTTGAAATTGGAAAATTATTTTTCTTCCCCAAAGGATTATATAAGAAAAACTACCCCTGGTATCTTGCACAAATGCCTGGTAAGGTACCTCAATTTTTTGTGAGTGAACATGTTTAAGTAGCAATACTTCAATGACAAACTCCTAGAAAAAATTATCTATTATTAAGGAACGTCTCGTCTGTCCTTATTACTTTTAGTGCAAAAATGTCACACAATAATTTACGCTCATTAATTCGGTCAATGATAAATATTATTCAAACTATTTATATGAAATAAGATTATAATTACAGTCATTGCTAAATCTGATGAATTATATAAAGGTTAAAGTGATTACTAAAAGAGATAAAATTTAATTGCAAAGAATCAACTTAATTGTAGCGTAGCTAAGTAAGATGCACACCGACCCCTATTTTCTTTGCGATTTTAAATAATACTATATGATCATGAGTACTTTTCAAAAATATATTGTACTTCTCAAAAAATTCTTGATATAACAAATTTCACAAGTGCCATACATGTACCTTTAGTGTGCAAAATAAAAAATATGTATTTTCTTCTGGCACTGATAAAATATTTTACAACATATCTATACAAAAATTGTTTTAAACTCCGGTGTCAAACGAGTATTGGAAAGAGAAATTGAAATTAAAGGATACAGTAAAACTTGATAAAAGTATAAAAGATGGATTGTATTGAAATAAAGGTGTATACCTCCTGATATTCTTGAACTTGATTTTAAATTTTTTTCATAATAGAATTTTACCTAGGAAAAACTGCTTAAAAGTAGTTTAACAGATTCCAATAGATTTTCACTATCATGTAATATAGAATATGCAGATTTAACGTAGAACCTACGTCGTTTGACATCATGTGTTTAGCTTGTGCTAGAACCATTATGTCGTCATAATCAATTTAACGTTACTTTTTCCCATACTTTACATCTCCAATAGAAATTGTACTAAATACTAGAAAAGCTTTTTGAAATTCATGGAATTCATTTTAAAAATCATGCTAAAATACTCTTAATACCTATAATCAATTTAAATATTTTTAACTATAAAGCTTAATGACTTAATACATTTCTCAAATAATAGGAAAACCTGTAGGCACTGTTTACTATTAAATCTTGACCTAAAGTGGACATTTCCAAGACTTTCTGATGTAGTGAAATTACATTGTGATAACTTGTGAATGATATGCAACTATTTTGAGGGATTAAGTTTTCAGTTTCCAACTAGAGAGTATCACTGATATCTTGATAAATGTGTCTTGAGTCAAAGATGTGTTGAATATTGTGTATAATTGTTTGATGTCTATCATGAAAAGCATGCCTTTTCAGTTATTTGTTAAATATGTATTAATCATTTTTAATTAATATGGTTGGTTTTTTATTATAAATTTTCTTTCAAATATGATATGTTTAAATAGAAAAATACAATTTTTGATAAATATTAACATTGTAAATCTGATTCAAGGTAACCCCAAAAAGTCATTTATTAATTAAATCCTATGTAAGTGCAAAAAGGTCAAGAAAAGTAAGATCGGTAAATAACCTATTTCTCGTTAGTTTGAGGGGAAAGGTAAATACTTTATTCATTCTTTGTAATCATTTGGGTATGTTCTTCATCATATTATGATTGAAAACATTCTGACAAAGACTTCTGAAAAATATTGACAAATTTTGGGTGGAAAATTGACTAAAAATAATAGAGTTCATTTGCCTATGTTTTCTTAAATGTGGACTAATATTTTATGTCAATGGAATAAAAAAGAATTTATTATTGAGAAATACTGTTTCATACTGTTCAATTAATACAGTCGATGAACGACAATGTTTAAATAAGTATTTCTGAGCTTTTTCATATTCTCTTTATGACAAGTACCACTAAAAATAACTGAAAATGTGTAGTCGCAATATGTATTACAATTCCATGTTTCACATGCTGCACTACATTTAATAACAAGGAAACATGTAATGTGCTTTTGACTGATTGATAAGCGAGTGCTAATTTATCATTTTGATAAGTTTGAAAATCTTGTGAGAAAGACTTTTCCGACATAGGTTCTACCTTAATGCACATTTATATTTGTAAAATTGCAAAGATATACAAAATTTTAAAAATAATTTTATCATATATCATTTAGAGTCGTTATTGAAGAACTGTAGGTCTAGTATATATACATGTAACACTTACATGTACATGTTAGACATTGAGGCACGTAAAAAGTAAATTGTAACATTTTAAGTCCTTTTACAGATGCATTAATAAGATTTATTGCTTTAACAATAAAGCCGTTTATTTTAGCATGAATCATAAATTCCGGAATTAATTTTTCTTTCCGGAAAATCTACGTAAATCAGCTCTAATATTAGTGTACTTCCTTTTCCCATGCTTCAGCAACTGCAGAAACTGACGCACGAGATAAGAAATCAGCCAATTTATTGTGCTGAAAGGAAAATCTTTCAAATTGCTTCTCTCACGGTAACTTTATTTTTCTTTTCGTGAAGATTTCGAATCATAATAAAACCAGTACAAAAGTTCATGGGTTTTATGTTACAAAAAATCAAATTATACAGGTTCAAATCTTAAATTATCTGAATATTAAAAAATAAAAATACATGTAATGTATGTTATGAGTGAATTTTATGGACCCTTATGTTATCAGCGGAAAAGAAAACTTATTGGTTATTGCTTTACCCAATTAAAGTCACTATTAACATATTTGAATGTCCATGAGGACATTCAACATTTCCTGGATAAGTATTTATGAAACTTATAAAGTTAGAATGTAAACATCAATCACCATGATCCTGTCAACAAAATTACATGGCTTAAAAAAATTATGCAGTTGAGTTTGCCAAAAAAAGT
>NW_026935644.1:0-67359 GCF_032062105.1 Saccostrea cuccullata | reverse complement strand
AGGATTTTTTTTTCGGTTAACATTCTCTCGACTGGATGATATTATTTAATCCTATAATTATGTTTCAATTCTTGTTTGCAATACACGGACATATATATATATATATATATATATATATATATATATATATATATATATATATATATATATATATATATATATATATATATAAAATTAAAATAAATAGGCAACACAGATTAAAACGTTAGCGCTTTCATAACATCTTCAGACGTTTTACAAAAAAATTATTAAAATTTTTTGTAAAAAGTCTGTAGATGTAATGAAAGTGCTAACGTTTTAATCTGTGTTGCCTTTTTTATTTTAATTTTACTTATATAAAAACCGGACACTGTGAAATTTTCAAATTTGGATATATATATACATGTATATATGGGACCCTAGCGTAAGGAATACGCCGTGCAGTGAGCACTTTGCTACCTGTGGGAAAGGGAAATTTAAATTATTTCCATTTTATAAAATGCACAATGACTGTGAAATATCTAGAGTATCAAAGGAAGACTACTTCATTAAACTATTTAACCCAAAACTTAACAGAAAACAATTACTTCAGTTTTAACTAAAGTTATTTTCTACTTGTTTTTTGGTTTATTTAAGTGATTGTAACAGTGCGAATTATAATGCTACCTTTCAACGTTATTATGACGTCACAATGGACAATACTTGACGTCGTGCTTATGAACGTTACTAAGCAATTTTATATTTAACTTTTAACTGTCTGAAGAGCCATTAGGCAGAAAGCGCTAACAGTAAAAATGATTTTCGAGATTTGTGATTTCTGACTTTTTTTCATTGGATATATATATATATATATATATATATATATATATATATATATATATATATATATATATATATATATATATATATACTTAAATAAATAAAAACAGAATGCTGCAGTCCAAATTAAATAAAATCTTTACTGTTAGCGCTTTCAGCCATGTTGGCTCTTCAGACAGTTATAAAAATTCAAAACGTTGTCAATAACGTTGCTAATGACGTCGTGAAAATTTAAGTCATTATGACGTCACAATGTAGTTCGTGGTAGCGGCTGCATGAACTTTTTCAACGCAGTTAAAGAATGTATAATTAAAGCATAGAAATAAAATAAATTTTGTGAATTATACATAATCTCATTTGCAATTCAGTTTTGGTTTAAAAAGTCGCCCCTACATATGCCTGTTTAGTAATGGGATTTTTAGAAGAAAAACTTTACAACATTTTGCCGGAAACATTTGATCTAGAATTTACGCAGTACATTAAAGAGAACTGGAAAAGGTACTTGGATGATTGCTTCATCTTTTGGACAAAGAGTGAAGAGGATCTTACAAAATTCCATTCGGTCATTAATGAGTTACACGATTCAATTAATTTCACAAGTGACATGAATCGTAACTCGCTTCCTTTCCTTGATATACTTTTAATAAAAAACGGAGAGGATATTTCTACAGACCTATTCTGTAAAGAAACAGATACCCATCAATATTTGGACTTTCGCTCTTGCCATCCGTCACATACAAAAAGGAACATTCCATACAATATGGCGAGACGTATTTGTACAATCGTGACCGATTCTTCTCTACGCTTGAAAAGACTTCAAGAACTAAAACAACACCTGACGCGACAAAATTACCCAATGAACCTTATTGAGGACGGAATCAACCGGGCAAAAGACATACCTTTAACCCAATTACGAAATATTCGCCATCCAGAGGAAAACGACGTAAAGAATATTCCATTTGTGATAACTTACAACCCCCGTAACCACAATATTCTCAATTCAGCAAAGCGATTTTTTCCAATATTAGAACAATCTGAAAACATGAAAAATCTTCTGGACAAATCATAAATTATTAACAGCAGGAGACAAGCACCAAACCTGAAGAGGATATTAACCAAAGCAAAATTTTCCTCTAGCAACCAGAGTGTCGTCAGAAAGTGTAGTGACCCCCGATGTGGAACGTGTGATTTCATTCAGGAAGGCGAACAAATTACACTTAAAAACGGGAAAGTTTTAAAACCTAATACTAGCATGAATTGTAAATCTTCAAATTTGATTTATTGTGCAATATGCCCAATCTGTGGCGAATATTATATAGGGCAGACAAATCAGCTTAACGCACGAGTGAGGGTACACAAGCAACATATACGGGACGAAACTGTCAGATGCACCCCTTGTTCAGAACATTTCGCCGAATGTGGTAAAGGGAAATTTAAGATTTTCCCGTTCTACAAAATGTGGACATCGGATGAAATCGCCCGTGTTACCAAAGAGGACTATTTTATAAGACTTTTTAAACCAAAACTGAATTGCAAATGAGATTATGTATAATTCACAAAATTTATTTTATTTCTATGCTTTAATTATACATTCTTTAACTGCGTTGAAAAAGTTCATGCAGCCGCTACCACGAACTACATTGTGACGTCATAATGACTTAAATTTTCACGACGTCATTAGCAACGTTATTGACAACGTTTTGAATTTTTTATAACTGTCTGAAGAGCCAACATGGCTGAAAGCGCTAACAGTAAAGATTTTATTTAATTTGGACTGCAGCATTCTGTTTTTATTTATTTAAGTATTTTTTACTGTACCAAGAATTTAACTTATCAACGTATATATATATATATATATATATATATATATATATATATATATATATATATATATATATATATATATATATATATATATATAATCCAGAAGTTTGATAAAAAAATCCACACAAGTATTTAAATATTAAAAAATAACAGAACGCCGATTAAAACTCTACCGGTTTCAATTGTATCATCAGGAGTTTTATTTAAGAAATAAGGTATCATTTTTTGAGTTTTATTGAGATGTAAAACGGGTTGGTCACGTGATCAAATCCCATAAAGCCCGAAGGGCTTTATGGAAGATTTGATCATGTGCCAACCCGTTTTACATCTCAATAAAACTCAAAAAATGATACCTTATTACTTATATTTACATTTGTGACTCATTCATACTTTATATTTGCCTGATTGTTACTTTTAACGTGTGAAATGCGTTAATTTTTCAAACCCAACGGCATGTATGTAATCCACTAAACGCGCGTCGACCCTTTATGACGTCACAGAGAAATTACGTCGAACGTTTATCCAAACGCACATCTATGACCTCTTGACCCCATACCTGTATTTACACAGTTATAAAAACGCTTGCCTTCAGTAGTGTTATATAAAGGAAAACATTTGCAAATGTAAATATATATATATAGGGAAAATGTTGTAGAAGTCCATGGTATAGGTTAAGTTATAAATCAAAATCAACTCCAAGATAAACAAACAAGTTTACGTTTAATTTTTTACACTAAGCGCTTTCGCCGTTAAGGCTCTTCAGAGTGTAACAATGATAATATCATTGTTACACTCTGAAGAGCCTTAACGGCGAAAGCGCTTAGTGTAAAAAATTAAACGTAAACTTGTTTGTTTATCTTCTATTTTATTTTGATTTATATATATATATATATATATATATATATATATATATATATATATATATATATATATATATATATATATATATATATATATATATATATATATATATATATATATATATATATATATATATATATATATATATATAAGGTAAAAAAGAAAACACAAAAATCCTCAGTTAAGCTTTATCGCTTTCATTTTTCAATCTTCAGAAGCTTACAATAGTATCATAGTAACAGTGATTATGACGTCATGTTAAGCGGAACGTTAAATGTCTATTATGACGTCATAGATACAATATGACAAAAGTACGGGGAAATCACAAGTAATTTATAAAACACTATTAAGTTTTGGTTGAAAAATACTAATAAAATGTTTTTCTTTTTCCCGTCTCTGGATATCAGTGGCACAACTGAGTTTATAGAAAGGGAAAATTTTGAATTGGACGTGAATTTAGAGTTAAAGAAAACATGTCGTGCGATACAAAAAATGTCATTTATGTCATCACATGTCCTGGATGCAAGGAATATTATATTGGTGAAACCGGCAACACTCTCCGTGCCCGTGTACGTGTACATAAGCAACACATTAGTACACCCGAATACAGACAAATTCAATTAAGTTCGCACCTGGAAGCGTGTGGTAAAAAACAATTCAAAATTTTCCCTTTCTATAAACTCAGTTGTGCCACTGATATCCAGAGACGGGAAAAAGAAAAACATTTTATTAGTATTTTTCAACCAAAACTTAATAGTGTTTTATAAATTACTTGTGATTTCCCCGTACTTTTGTCATATTGCATCTATGACGTCATAATAGACATTTAACGTTCCGCTTAACATGACGTCATAATCACTGTTACTATGATACTATTGTAAGCTTCTGAAGATTGAAAAATGAAAGCGCTAAAGCTTAACTGAGGATTTTTGTGTTTTCTTTTTTACCTTTTTTTTAAATATTGTTATCCGATTACTGAGACATTATTTAAATTTTGGATATATATATATATATATATATATACAGACCCTGAGACGTGCTACTACCCTACACGCTCGCTGCACGAACGGTACACGAACGTTACGCGGTTTACACGAAACGCTGCACGGTTTACACGAAACGCTACACGGTTTGCACGAAACGCTACACGGTTTACACGAAACGCTTTGCACGAAAGGCTGCACGGTTTACACGAAAGGCTGCACGAAACGCTTTGTACACGTTTCTCACACGCTTTGTGCACGATTCTCGCACGGTTTGGCCTCGGTTTGGATTTTTCTACTCGGAATATCTCGGGCATTTTTACCGCTTTATCATTAATTCAATGAAAATCGCTCAAAAACCACATTAAGCAGCTGTTTAAATTAAATTTAGTACACTTGTATTATAAAAACCGATAGAAATATTCAATACTCTGACAGTTGTAATTAATTGATAAATAATTGTCAGTTCGAATTTATTTATTTATTTATCCAACTGTTTAAAAACGAAATGCCGATATCGTAAATGACTGTTTAATAAAATACAATTTTTATATACAGGTATTAGTCATTTTTTTCAATGTAATATTTTTACGAGTATAATTTGATAAATTGATTTAATAAATTGAACACAAATTCGATTTCTCACCGCAGGAATATAAACTCATTGATTTTTAATAATATTGATAATATTGCATGTGTTTGATTTCCGTAGGCGTATTATCTTTTTTTTATTTTGATTTTAAATTATAAATTAAATTTGCCTATATACTCTACTAACGATTATTAAAACATTTTTAAAGATTTTTTTTTACGCAAGCATTATCAATAGGAGGGAAACCGGTAAAGGACGTAAAGGGGGGGGGTTAATGTGATCTATTAATCTATTCTATTATCTCTCTCTTTTTTTTAAAAGAAGCTTATCAAATTAAATCAGTATACCCATCATACTGTAAAATCCTTCATTTCAAAACAGGACTAAAAGTATGTTTGTATGTGTACATTTATTAATAGTGGCGGCATTTGACCATACATTGTACATACAATATAGATCGATCTTTATACCGGCATTCAGGTATATTACAAGAAAACTGAAATATCTTAGATGAAATAAAAAGTACGTGATTTATTAAACAAATAATATACAATTATTCATTATTTACTCCTAAGCTTTTCTTACATGATATTCATATAAAGACTACCATATCAGTTATGTTTATATTACTGTAACGGCTAGAAATTCGGATTTTACAAATAAAAGATGAAATCCGCTGATTTATAAATTGTACCCATCAAATACTTATAGAACCATTTTATTAAAAAAAAAAAATCCAGTCGTAATTTCCAGGTGTCATTAAGCCGTGAACTCAACATGTACATATAGCAAAACGGGTTTTCATTTGCAATGCCCTCGGAGCCCGTGATCGCTGTTGTAAATTACCTTGATCACAGTTGAAAGGCGGAAAGAAGATTCCAATACATTTATAAGGGGTGTATCTGTGCATACATTTAACAACGAATTTAAACAAGAATAGAAAATAAAGCATTTAATTAAACTAACATTAGATTGAAAGCTACAACAAAAAATGAAAGACTGAACTGTCTAGTAATTTAATTTAACACCCCCCACCTCGTTTATAAAGATATGGTCGTCAGTGCACGTGAATTAAAATTATAAAATCCATTTTTTTGACAATAATGAGCAACACGTTTTATGTATTAAAAGATATTGAATGACACATCGTTTCAAATTTAAAGACAAGAGCGGAGTCCTGATATATTTTTGATTTAAATTAAAAAAAAAAGAATATTACCGGTATTTCTTTCTTTCTTTGAGAAAAAATGTTTAAGAAGCCACGATCGCGTTGATACATGCAATATATTGAATACAATGCCCTTAAAATTGTTGTACATAGCTGATTTATTTGAACACATTTTCTATAGAAGGAAAGGAAATCAAACAAATATAAATCATACATTACCGTTTAATTTAATTTTGTTGTTCCATTTTTTTTTGTTTTTACTCCTATAATATCACAAGCATAACAAATTCAATTATAAAATACTAATAGAATTTTTCATCCTGACCCATCGATAGCCATATTTAAAATGAAATGACTTCCGAATGAATCTTACACGATTCTTGCACGAAAGTCGCACGTTTCTCACACGGTTCTTACACGAAAGTCGCACGTTTCTCACACGCTTTTCGCACGCTCGCTACACGGTTTGCACGAAACGCTTTGGGGCTTACACGAAACGCTGCACGGTTTACACGAAACGCTACACGGTTTGCACGAAACGCTGCACGGTGTACACGAAACGCTACACGGTTTGCACGAAACGGAAAGCGCACGAAAGCCACACGCTTTTTTGGGGTAGTAGCACGTCTCAGGGTCTGTATATATATATATATATATATATATATATATATATATATATATATATATATATATATATATATATATATATATATAACTATTAAAGATACAGTTTCGTAAAATACCCCAGGTTAGATTATAAAATCACTCGAACCTAAAATGAATGTCGGTGTTGTACAAAAACTGGTTACGGGAAGGTCCTGCAAGATGCGACGAGGCATGAGGTACTTTGAGGGTTCAATTGAAATGATTTATGGTTTACATGTAGTCTTGATGTTGACATATATTTTAACTTTGTGTTAACACATGTATTAAGTCTTTTTCTGAATTAATACATGTGTATAATTTGAGTAAGAACTTATAAAAAACATGCCCCTTTCCGAGAAAAAATGAAAATAAATTTTATAATTTGATGGCTCTTTTTACACGTACTGATACCAAGAAAATTATTTGAAAAACATTTACAAGAAAAAAAAAGAAATAAGTCGACAAGGAATACAAATTTTAAAAAGGTTTTGAATATTGTACAATACATAATTCATATATTGTTAACGTTAAACACAATATAATATTGCATAGTTTTGTCTTACTTGTCATTTTTCTTTAAGACAAGTACTGTAAAAATAAAATGAATTTGTTCACAAAAATCATACTCAAAATATTGATAATGTCTTCTGGATTTTTAGGAACATATGAGTATGGTAGGTATATCACATTATTTTGTATTTGAAATACAAGTACTCTGCTTTATGAATGAATTCTTTATTTTAATCAAATGTATATTATGCCTAGCTATTTTAATAAATTAAAAGCATTGACCTTTTTTTTCCTATCGACCTTTGTGAGACGTAATGATTGGAAAATATTTTTGTATGAATTTCGGCTGTTATGATGTACAGTGTACTAACTTTGTATGTATTCCTTTGTGTCTTTAGAATTGTAGACCGTTTGTGATGTACAAATCCCATTCATTTCTTTTATTCTCGTAAGCTTGTCACAATTTAGTTACTGATCGAACAATATCGGAAATAAAAAATTGACCTCTTTTAAGTTCAGTCTTTTTTTTATATTAGCCTTATAGATATGAACACACTTTAGATTGTATTGAAAAAAAAAACAACTAAACAACAGTACCAGCCAGGCACAACCCAACAGAAAGCGGACCCCAACGGAAATCAGGGTTTGGTTTGGATCTCTTAGAACTTGCCCCGAGCCATTTTATCATATACATTGAAAAGGCAGTGCACATACAATATTTAGCTAAGTGTCTAAAAAAGAAACCTTTTTTATGTCATTATTGACAAAGTCCACTGGGATGTACATCGCTGATGGCATCTGATCCTACAATATACCTCAGATGTTTTGGTGGTCCATGTTTGCTCTTCTCCTATTTTGTATTGTTTGATGGTCTTTTCGGCTTGAATGCTGTTCTTTGTCCCCATGTATTTCATTTATACTCAATCAATCCACGAAAACGAGGGAAGAGGACCTTTATTATTTTGTTTCATAAGACAAGTATACTTACATTTACTTGTACCTTTTTTCATATTCTGGCGGAGAAAAATGACTAGACATCATAACTAAAAATTCCTTAACAGGCAAAAAATAAACATAAAAAGAAGGAAGAAAAACGTCTGAACTAAAAAACAAAATCCTGGGGTAAACTTTCCTATCAACAAACGAATTTCATAATAGAGGCTACATTGACAATACAAGGGACGATCTGACTATTATGCAAAAACACAAAATGTGAAACTAAACAATGTAGTGACTGGAAAGTTAAATAAATAATGACACAATGGCAAAGCTTTGTAATTCAGTTACTTTCCAGACTTTCAGTTACCTTCGGCTAACTGAATGGCGGATCGATCGAATTTCTTCATGGTCATAAGAAAGGGGGATGAAACTTCATATGATCATTCTCTAACAACTAAAATTTTGCTTTAAAAGCCTCCACCATTAAAACTGCGTGCCTTTTTTTACTGAATCTTCTGCAAAATAATTACTTGATCGTACAAAACTACATAGTTTTCCCCGTTTTGAGCATACAGATCTTTTGATGTTTATTTGATATTCTGAATCACAAGCACAATCATGTTTGTTTTAATTTGAGAATAACACATGAATACAATCAGGATAAAAAAATAAACTTTTGATTTTATTTTAAATGGACTTATCAAGGGCTAAAGTTGCCAGTCAGAACTCAAGATTCGAATGTGGATATTATGCATGTGAAAAATCTTATGTAGCATCAAACGCAGTTGATCGAGACATGTCAACATGTTCAAAAAGCGAAGATATTGGGCTTAATTCTACCAAGAGAAGTTATTGGTGGAGCGTTGATCTTGGAAAGATTTACAGCGTATACAGCATCAGTATGTTGTTCAAGAACTATGATGGTTACGGTGAGAGTTTTCATGTTATCACATACTCTATTGATGATGGAGTTTCATAAATATGGATATTGGATTATAATCAGAATAATTGAATCACTGTTAAGACAAGGGTTTTCCACCTTTTGAGAAAAAGAGAACAATATAGTAACTCTTTTTCATAACATGCACAGTGCATAGCCCTAATATAGTTCGCAAAATGGCGGAATTTTTTGAACATGCATCCGTGCAAAGAATATGTGAGGAGCACAAGTCTATAATATACAATTATGGACTGTTTTGAAAGGTAGACAACACGAATTATCAGGTTTGAGTACAACCGTACTCAGACCTGATAATTGGTGATGTCTCCCTTCTAAACAGTCCATAATAGTTTTTTTTATCCTGAAGAATCTAAATTATCACTAAGATAGAGTAGAAAATAGTAATCAAACCTCTTGTGTTCTCCTACTCTGCTCTCATTTCATACTTTAAAAATATGTTTTACCTCCACCAACAGACAACTTTGAGGTCATCGTTAGAATTTTTGCTTACCGATCCCTAATATTTAGGAATTTTATTTATTTATAATTATAAATTAGAGTTATCTCGCTTTAACCACTGTATTTTCATTCAAAGGGCGACAACAAACTGGAAATCCAGCATGTTCGCTTGCACTCTTTATTGTCATCTGAAGGGTGACAACAGATGTCACCCTGCACGTGAGGGAGACATCACGAATTGTCTCATCTCACGTGACATGCTCTAAACAAATGAGATTAACTGTATAATTTGAAGGATAATAATATTTATTTCGAAATGAAAAAAAAGATTATAAATCGTAAATTAAATGATTTTTGCTTTCTTTTTTTTTTTTTTTTTTTTTACACAGAAATGCGACAAAGAGGCCGTTTTGCGGGTTTTTCTCTTTATTTGTCGAATTCAAGTCTCCAAAAGAGTGAATTCTTGTGTTATGAGGATAGAGAAAAATTGCCTTCATTAAATTTTACGACAACGTGTGTCGGACACGGACAATACGTTACATTTTACAATCAACGACGCAAAGAAACCAATTATCCAGACAAATACCAACAAAATACAGTCATTGAATTATGCGAAGTTATAGTGAATGGTAAATAGCTAATTTTATTTACCATTTTTTTTTAGAAAGAAAAAAATATAATCGGGGATGAAAAAATTATCTCACTTATTAAATATCTTAAGGATCTACTTTTAATAAATTTTAATTCAAAATGAAATAAATGCAAATTACCTGCATCACCTAAAGTCTAAAAACTTTAATTTAACATTAATAAGGTTGTAGCGAAGCCGGTGTGTATGGAGAAAATTGTGACAGAGCATGTCCAAAGAACTGTCAGGATCAGAGGTGTGACATAGTCAACGGAACCTGTCTGGGATGTTTACCGGGATGGACAGGGACATTTTGTCAAAACAGTACACGATATTGATAGCAATAGTTTCTCAGTAATCCGAAAGCCAGTAATGCGCAAGCTTATCTGTATAACGTCATTTTTCAGGAATATTAAGAATTTACATCTAAATTTACCAATTATAAAATTTCAATTTCAGTTATGCTTTAATTAGGCCATTTTTAAAATAATGATTGCTTGCTCTCTATTGACGCAAGACAAAACTTTTGAATCGAAAGGTCCTTTATAGAAAAATTGAATATACATGTTGCCGGGATATGGAGAACAACAAGAAAAAGATTTCGTGTCCTAAAATGTAAAAAAAAAGATTTTTGGGTCGGACCATTTCTTAAGTCAGTAACATCATATTTAAAGAAATCTTCGTCACAAAATATGGGCTCCGCGCCCCTTCGCCCATTCTTTATGACGAAGATTTCTTTGAATACGATCTTACAAGGAGTATAATTCTGAAGATTTCTCTCGCAACACAAGACATTCGGATTTCTGGGGCTCTATTGTACATTAAAGTTAAATTACTTATTTTCATTTATTTAGTTTTAAGCAAAAAAACCCATCTTATTTAAGATTTCATGTTTGTTGTGAATGTTCAATCGTTGATTTGTTTATAAATTTGGATTTCACAGAGTGCCGTGGAGGATTGCATGGTCTTGAATGTAAAGCAAGTTGTTTTGGACATTGCAAAAATAAGGCATTTTGCAACCACGAGACTGGTCAATGTGACAACGAATGTGCTGAAGGATGGCAAGGAATATATTGTAATGAACGTATGTTTTTTACAATATTGATGATTCTATTTCGAACGTATGTTTTTTTCGGTATTGATGATTTTATTTCTTAAGTTTGAAGTGGTGTGGTCGACAGGGTATGCTTTATCCTCCATGGCATTTGATCCCACCTCCGATGTTTTGGAGGTCCGTGTTTGCTCTGCTCATATTTTGTATTGTTTAATGGACTTTTGATCCTTGATACTGTTCGTTATCTCCATATGTTTCATCAATGGGTATGGTTTTCATTCGGGAAGACGTCTAATGTAATAATCAGATCTACTTCTATTTATATGAACCACAATTTAATAAGAGTCTACACGAGAAAAAAACCCCTTGTTTTCGTCTCGTCTTTTGAATAGATCGACAACGTATTTTCAATTACCAATTGTTATTCAATCAATATGCTGACAAAATATATCCTAGTGAGCTTGATATTTGAAAATTTTACTATCCAGTATTCGTTCTGCTTCAGATTTATTTTGTTTAAAAGAACTTTGAGCTTGAAAATTGTTTATTAATTATTGTTTTCATATTTCTTTGCACTAAATCTGACGTCAGAAATTTCCGTCTTCCTGACCAATACATAGGACTCGGGATCAACAGGGTATGCTTATTCCCCTAGGCACCTGATTCCATTTCATGATTTTTTAGGGTTCCATATGTACGCACTGGTCACATGATTATGCCATGTATTGTTTTACATCTTGTTTTTTTAAAGACTGTGCAGAAGGATATTATGGTGTGGACTGTAAATTCAACTGCAGCAGACACTGTAAAAATAACGACCCCTGTGACAAACAAACTGGACATTGTTCTAACGGTTGTGCAGCAGGATATACTGGCTCATTCTGTATCAGTGGTAATTTTTCTTATTATATTTAAAAAAACAAACCAAGGAGTCTCGTTATTACACACGATGTTCATTTTGACACAGTAAAATGTCGTAATACCAAGAATAACGTTATAAAACGTCCTAATCAGTTTTATTAAACATTTCTGAAAGCGTATTCAAATTATCACCCTGGGCAGCTTTATTTACCGCGAATAATTTCTTGGGATCAGGTGTCCCTCCGTGTATTTCGGGAACGGACGTACATGTACATGTATGAATGGAAGGCTATTCAAACAGTACTAGAGTGACAACATAAACGGAGTCTGTGCAGAAGTTGTTTTGACGGGTACATAGGAGACATATGTGACAATTGTTTGACAATGATACAATAACATACATG
This sequence comes from Saccostrea cuccullata, assembly GCF_032062105.1. NCBI lineage: Eukaryota > Metazoa > Mollusca > Bivalvia > Ostreida > Ostreidae > Saccostrea > Saccostrea cuccullata. The sequence continues at coordinate 54,693 of NW_026935644.1, read as the reverse complement.
CATATATACGAAATTGTTATGCATTCCGAAAAGAAGTGTACCTGTATTAATTAATTACATAACGCCTGTTTAGCTCACCTGAGCCAAAGGCTCAAGCGAGCTTTTCTGATCAAAATTTGTCCGTTGTCTGTCGTTGTCGTCGTTGTAAACTTTTCACATTTTCGACTTCTTCTCAAGAACCACCGGGCCAATTTCAACCCAACTTTCCATAAAGCATCCTTGGGTAAAGGGAATTCAAGTTTGTTCAAATGAAGGGCCACGCCATTATTCAAGGCGAGATAATTGGGAATTAGAGAAAAATTAATGGCATTTTAAAAAAAATCTTCTTCTCAGAAACCACTGGGCCAGGAAAGATAAAACTCATATGGAATCATCCTCAGGTAGTGTAGATTCAACTTTGTTCAAATCATGACCCCCGGGGGTAGAGTGGGGCCAAAATGGCCGATCAAAGTTTTACATAGGAATATATAGGAAGAATCTTTAAAAATCTTCTCCTCAGGAACCACTTGGCCAGGAAAGATGAAACTCATGAGGAATCATCTTCCGGTAGTGTTAATTTAAGTTTGTTCAAATCATGACCCCCGGAGGTAGGGTGGGGCCACAATGGCCGATCAAAGTTTTACATAGAAATATATAGGAAAAATCTTTTAATATCTTCTTCTCAAGAACCACTGGGCCAGGAAAGATGAAACTCATGTGGAATCATCCTCAGGTACTGTAGATTCAAGTTTGTTCAAATCATGACCCCTGGGGGTAGGGTGGGGCCAAAATGGCCGATCAAAGTTTTACATAGGAATATATAGGAAAAATCTTTTAAAATCTTCTTCTCAAGAACCACTGGGCCAGGAAAGATGAAACTCATGTGGAATCATCCTCAGGTACTGTAGATTCAAGTTTGTTCAAATCATGACCCCTGGGGGTGGGGTGGGGCAAAAATGATCGATCAAAGTTTCACATAGGAATCTATAGGAAAAATCTTTAAAAATCTTCTCAAGAACCACTGGGCCAGGAAAGATGAAACTCATGTGGAATTATCCTCAGGTAGTGTAAATTCAAGTTTGTTCAAATCATGACTCCTGGGGGTAGGGTGGGGCCAAAATGGCCGATCAAAGTTTTACATAGACATATATAGAAAAAATCTTTAAAAATCTTCTACTCAAAAACCACTTGGCCAGGAAAGATGAAACTCATGTGGAATCATCCTCGGGTAGTGTACATTCAAGTTTGTTAAAATCATGACCCCGGGGGTAGGGTGGGGCCACAATGGCCGATCAAAGTTCATGCCCGTCACAGCATGTGTGCCACAAGGTTCTATTTTAGGGCCACTTTTATTTTCACTGTACATAAATGATCTTCCTCTACATGTAAATAATACAGATATTGATTTGTTTGCTGATGATGCAACTTTACATACATATCATAATAATGTGCATTCTATTGAAAATGCCCTAAATGTTGATTTGTGTGAGATTGAAGACTGGTGTTCTAGAAATCAAATGGTGTTGAATATTGAGAAGACGAAATGTATGCTTATGGGAACTCAGCATAGAAAATCTAAGTTAACATCTTCAAAATTAGATTTGTGTGTATCAGATAAAGTTCTCAAAAATGTTGAATTAGAAAAACTCCTTGGAGTACATATTGACCATTCATTGCGCTATATTAGTCATATTGATTCTGTTTGCAAGTCCTTGACGTATAAACTATTTACATTACGTAAAATTAAAAAAAATCTCTCATAACACACGCGGAAACTTTTTTATAATGCATTGTTATGGGTCAGAATATCCCTAAATGCCAGCAAAGATCAATAACACAATTTAAACTTAACAATAATTTATTTACAGTAATATATAATAAGTATATAAAACATAAAGTACAAACTTAGCAAGAATCTAAAAATACATACATCAGAGTGTCCGTTGCTGCACACAATGTCCCAGTGAAAACATATCCCAGTTGTATCTCAATGGTGCTTATACGACAAAGTATCTCTATGCATCGAATTGACAGGGTATTTATACAGTAATATAAATCTAGAATATTCTAGAAATTGTTAAAACATGATATTACTGGAACAATCTGGACATACACAAAATTTAAGAATGTTCTAGATAAAATGACCGAACATGTTGACCACTCTGGAACGTTCAAGAAACTTAATGTTACTAATTATATACATAATGAAACAATACACATCTGACAACACCTCCCCCCTTAAAAAGTTTGAATGTCAATGAAAACTTATATTATTAAAATAAAAGTTATGTACATTTATACAAAATCTAGTGTGTTTACGATACTCTTGACAAGGCGTCTGCAATAACATTATCTTTACTTTTGATATGCTTAATTGTTATGTTGTATTCTTGTAACAACAAACTCCATCTAGTCAGTCTTTGATTCTTGTTTGACAATTTATGCAAAAATGTCAGGGGGTTGTGATCAGTATACACAAGAATTGGATGCAAAGTAACATTCAAATAAACATCAAAATGCTGTAAAGCTAACAACAAAGCAAGGCATCCTTTTTCAATAGTAGAATAATTTCGTTGACATTTTGTAAGTTTCTTTGAAAAATAAGAAACAACTCTATCTACATTATCACTATGTTCTTGAAACAAAGCTGCCCCGATTCCAACATCACTAGCGTCAACAGTAAGCTTAAATTGCTTAGAAAAATCTGGAGTTGACAGAACTGGGTTGCTCATCAGGATAGATTTGATTTTATGAAAGGATTTTTCACAGTCCTTTGTCCATTCAAAGTTAACCCTCTTTTGTAAAAGATTTGTAAGTGGACTAACTACTGAGGAAAAATTTGAACAAAATTTTCTGTAAAACCCAGCCATGCCCAAAAACCTCATTAATTATTTCTTGTTTGTAGGAATCGGGAACTTTGCAATAGCTTCCACTATAGCCATTATGGGTGTAACATAACCTTGACCTACTTTATGACCTAAATACTCTACATAAGCATGACAAAATTCACTCTTTTCCAGGTTCACAGTTAAATTTGCTTTAGCTAAAATGTCAAATAAAGCACGCATGATTCGGAGATGTTCGTCCCATGTGTTGCTGTATATGACGACATCATCAATGTAGGCCTCGCATCCCTCAAGATCATGGAGAAGGGAGTGAATCATCCTTTGGAATGTAGCCGGTGCGTTTTTCATGCCAAAAGGCATTACTTTATACTGGTCAAGTCCATCTGGTGTAGCAAAAGCAGATATTTCTTTTGCTCTTTCTGTTAACGGTACTTGCCAGTAGCCTTTCAACAGGTCAAATTTACTGACAAATTTCGCATTTCCAATGTTGTCAATACAGTCATCGATTCTAGGTATTGGATATGAATCAGTTTTGGTAACAGAATTCACCTTTCTAAAGTCTGTACATGATCGGTACGAACCGTCCTGTTTTGGTACAAGAATACACGGTGAGCTCCAATCACTTTTACTAGATTCAACAATGTCATTGTCCAACATGTACTGCACTTCCCTTCTTAGGTACTGCAATTTTATTGGATTGAGACGGTACGGATGTTGTTTGATAGGCAGAGCGTCGCCAACTATAACATCATGACAAGCTGCATTAGTTTTCCTTGGAACATCTGAAAAGATTTGATGATACTCATTCATCAAGTTTTGAACTTCTTCTTTTTGGTGAGTGTTCAAATGCCCAAGTTTTTCATCCAAATCAGCCAAAACTTCTGAGTTTTTCAAGCGGACACTCTGATTACAATCTTTCTCATTCATTTCTACACTCGTATCACTTTCAATACAATTTTGAACAGTCTTAGCATTGGCTAAAGTGGAAACTGGTTTTACAGAATTTCGGTCACACCTTTCAAAATACTCTTTTAACATGTTAATGTGACAAACCCGTTTCTCTTTACGTCGACCTGGTGTCTTAACTACATAGTTTACATCACTGATCTTGCTTTCAATTTCATAAGGGCCATAAAATCTGGCCTGTAAAGGATGACCAGGAATAGGTAAAAATACAAGAACCTTATCACCTGGCTTAAACACCCTATTTCTGGCATCTTTGTCAGACACATAATCTAAAAGATTAAGATCACTAGTCTCAGTCAGCCACTTTTCCTTCAACAATTTCAAAGGACCTCTAACTGTATGACCGAACACCAATTCAAAAGGACTGAACCCAAGAGACTCCTGGACTGCTTCTCGTGCAGCAAATAGCACAAGATGAACCCCTTCGTCCCATTCTTTTTCATACTGGTAACAATAGGTCTTCAACATTGTTTTTAAGGTTTGATGAAAACGTTCTAGCGCTCCCTGGGACTCAGGATGATAAGCAGTTGATCTATATTGCCTTATACCCAACTCATGCATGACTTGCTGCATGGAACAACCCCGACATAAAATTTGAGCCTTGATCCGACTGAATTGCCTTGGGTGCTCCTACAAAACTGAAAAACTTGGTTAGGGCCTTAACTATGCTCTTTGCCTTTATATTCCTAAGAGGTATGGCTTCAGGAAATCGAGTAGATGTACACATAATGGTAAGTAAATACTGGTTTCCAGATCTGGTCCTAGGCAAAGGTCCTACACAATCCACCAACACTCGACTAAACGGTTCTCCAAAAGCTGGAATTGGTTGGAGAGGAGCAGATGGTATCTTCTGATTTGGTTTACCTACCATCTGACAGACATGGCATGACTTGCAAAACTTCGAAACATCCTTTCTTAGCTTAGGCCAATAAAAATGACTCAAAATTCTATTATATGTCTTATTGACACCTAAGTGACCTGCCATAGGTGTATCTTGAGCTAAACTCATGACATCTCGACGATAAGCCGCTGGGACCACTATCTGGTAAACAACACGCCACACTTCATCTGAGGAAGCGTCAGGTGGTCGCCATTTTCGCATAAGGATGCCATCTTTCATATAGAAGCATTCTCCAATTTTAGTGGCCTCTTCTGGTGGTAATGCCCTCTTTCTTAGTTGGATGATATCTAGGTCTTTATGTTGTGCTGAAAGTAACTGCTCTCGGCTTATGATGTCCTTGTCTTGGCTTTCTGGTAGATTTGACTCATCTTCCTCACCACCAAATTTTGGTAACAGTTCTTTCTTCTCTTGCTTCTTGATATAGTGTGGTTCCATGTTTGTTTGAATGCCATTAAGGTCAGATAAGAAAGTGTCATTCAAATCAATATCAACAGAGGAATTCGTCTCGTCAAAGGCTTGAGTATGGTCTGCCTCCATTTCTCGTCTTCTGGCCATCGCTCTAGTAACAGCACAGGCTGGATAAATGTCATCATCTTCATCATCGCACATGACATTGGAAGTGATTTTCTCACAAACTATAGGATCAGGTACAACCTTCCCACCGGCTAAATCGTTGCCTAACAACAAAGAAATGCCTGGAACGGGAAGAGTAGGTCGAACACCTACGATAACAAGTCCAGTAACTAAATCTGACTTCAAACTAATTCTATGCAGGGGAACATCAATGACGCCTAGCTCCACACCCTGTAATAAAACTGACCCACCAGTAGAAGTCTGCTCAGACAAAGGAAGCACGCCCTCTAACAATAACGTCTGTGCAGCACCAGTATCTCTCAAAATCTGGACAGGTTTTATTTCGCTAGAGTCACCGAGTGAAACAAATCCCTGAGACATAAAGGGCTTATAATCCTCCATAGAATCAATAGAACTGGACTGTGAACCCTGGACATCAGGAGTGTCAGAACAAATCGAAACTAAGGCTTCTCTATCACCTCTAACTGCCGCACAAGCATGTGGTTGAGTTTTATCAAAATCATTTTTTCTCTTAAGTTTAAAGCATTCACTGATCAGATGACCCTTTTTCTTACAATAACTACAAGTAGGAAGCGACCCTATTCCAGACGATCCTTCAACACGTCCTGGACCGGACTTAAAACCACCTTGGGATGGAAACTGGGAACTTGTGAAAGACTGAGACCCTGAACCACTCTTTTTATATGTGTCTGAATTGGTAGAACTACTGCTAGTCTGAGCTCTTGATACAAAATTCTTTTTATGAGACAGAGCATAAGTATCAGATATGACTGCTGCATCTTCAAGAGTTTTCACATTCTTATCTTCTAAATGTGTTTTCAAATCTTAAGGAACACATTCCTTAAACTCTTCTACCAGGATGACTTGGCGCAAATTAGCAAAATTTTTATCAAGTTTCTTAGATCTAAACCAGTGATCGAATAAATCTTCTTTCTCTTGTGAAAATTCAACAAATGTTTGATTATCAAACTTCCTATACTTTCTAAACTTTTGTCTATATGCTTCGGGTACCAATTCGTATGCTTTTAATATTGCTGCTTTGACCTTCTCATAGTCTAAACTCTCAGCTACCCCTAGTGCAGAGTATACCTCAGCTGCTTTGCCAACCAGTACACTTTGTAACATCGTTGACCAAACATTTCGTGGCCATTTAAGATTCTCTGCGACTTTTTCGAATTGGGGAAAATAATGTCTACAGATTTTTCCTGAAATTTTGGAACTAACCTAATATTTTTTGCTGCGTCGAATTCATTCTTGACAAATGACGGTTGTGGTTTGTGCTGTAATTTTAATTTCTCTAACTCAAAGTTCATTTCACGCTCTTTTTCTCGCTCTTCTCTTTCTGCTGCTAATTTGTCTAATTCAAATTTCCGTTCACGCTCTCGTTCTTCCCTTTCTCTTTCTGGCTCTTCTCTATCTAATTTTTCTCGTTCAAATCGCACTTTCTCTAACTCTACTTGATACTGAAATTCTGACATTTTATAAGATTCTAACTCTGATTTAACTGTATATTCTGGAAGATCGTATTTTTCAAAGACGTTTTCTTCTACTAGTTTTTTTGCAACCTTAATTCTAATGTCTTGCTTTCTCTGAGAGGATTTAACATCTAACCCAAAATGCAAACCTAATGCGATCAAGTCATCCTTTTTTAACGTATCAAAAACCTGAACACTTGGTGAACTAAGAAAGTCTGTGACCGAAAACACCATGTTGATTTCTGCTGGCTTATAATTAAATTTAACGGTTCAATAAACTGCAAAAGTGCAAGAAATTCTTTATCCCGGACGAGCCCCCAATTCTGTTATGGGTCAGAATATCCCTAAATGCCAGCAAAGATCAATAACATAATTTAAACTTAACAATAATTTATTTACAGTAATATATAATAAGTATATAAAACATAAAGTACAAACTTAGCAAGAATCTAAAAATACATACATCAGAGTGTCCGTTGCTGCACACAATGTCCCAGTGAAAATATATCCCAGTTGTATCTCAATGGTGCTTATACGACAAAGTATCTCTATGCATCGAATTGACAGGGTATTTATACAGTAATATAAATCTAGAATATTCTAGAAATTGTTAAAACATGATATTACTGGAACAATCTGGACATACACAAAATTTAAGAATGTTCTAGATAAAATGACCGAACATGTTAACCACTCTGGAACGTTCAAGAAACTTAATGTCATAATTATATACATAATGAAACAATACACATCTCACAACAGCATACATTCTGCAATCTTTAAATTATTGCTTAACTGTATGGGGCAATGCTCCAGGTGCTGGCATAGAAAGAGTTTTTAAATTACAAAAAAGAGCAGCAAGAATTATATTAGATGTGGCACCAGATGCTCCATCACAACCATTATTTGTGAAACTTGGTTGGCTGACTATATATGAATTAATAGATTTTCATAAATACATACTGCTTTATAAAACACTTCATGATATTGTTATATCTTTTTTTCCGGATTTGTAATATCTTACGTAATTGGTTTTTGCTTATAATTTGATGCTTAATTACATTGCGCAATAATTCAATAAAGTAGTTCGGATTCAGCCATCTTGTGTGTTACATGTGCTCTGCATCACTATCCAACAAATTGGCGACGAGGATTAAAAACGGAAGCATCAATAAGCCATGGCATTGATCATCGGAAAGGTGGGACCTTACGACGAATCGTTGGAAACGTGGGAGTCGTATACAGAACGTCTGGGCCAGTATTTTATTGCAAACGATGTGAACGAGGATCTGAAGGTACCCTCACTTCTTTCTATCATCGGGCCCAAATACTACACATTGTTGAAAAATTTATGTGCACCCACAAAGCCCTCTACAATGACATTTGCCGAACTCATTCAGAAACTTACAGCACATTTAAGCCCAAAACCCTCAGAAATTGCTGAACGTTTTCGTTTTCATAAACGAGATCAGGCTGCAGGGGAGAGCGTGACAGTTTACATGGCAGAATTACGTCGTTTAGCGATACACTGTAATTTCGGGGATTCGTTGAGTAAGACTTTGAGAGACAGATTTGTATGTGGTTTAAAGCAGGAACACATCCAGAAACGACTGCTTGCCGAATCGCAGTTGGATTTAGAAAAAGCTATTCAGACAGCTGTCGCCATGGAAACGGCTAGTCGCGACGCACTAGAATTACAGGGAAAACGTGAAAGTGTAAATAAACTTTCTGTGAATAAAACAAAGAAAACGAACTATGGTAAAATGAAACCAAGACCACTACCCAAACCAGTACAGGGAAAATGTTACAGATGCGGAGGGGAACACAGAGCAAATGACTGTAAACACACAAACACAAAATGTAGGTATTGTTCAAAAGTTGGACATTTGGAGAGAGTGTGTCTGAAGAAGAAGCGTGAAAACGGGGGAAAATTAAATTACGTTGATACAGATGAGTATGGAATCGACAACTATGAAGATAATGGTGGTTATCTGCTGCATTTCTCAAGCTACTACAGAGATGTAAACAAAGTCTCGATAGACCCAATCATTGTGACTCCTAAAATTGCAGGATCTGACATTCCTATGGAAGTTGACACAGGGTCTGCTGTGTCGATCATCTCTAAGACTACGTTGGACAAATTCCTCAAGTCATACACCCTAGAGGATACAGATACTCGTTTAAAGACTTACAGTGGGGAGCAGATCCGTCCAGTTGGTAAAGTGCAGGTCAAGGTCGATTTGAATGGACAGAGTGAAACTTTGGACTTACTTGTTGTGAAGCAGGAAGGACCGACACTCATGGGACGAAACTGGATGAAATTTCTACGACTTGATTGGAAGGAAATCAAATCAATTAGATTATCGAGTGACAAACGGAACATTTCCGGGAAAATGACTGTTCGGGAAATTCTCGAGAAACATAAGAAAGTGTTTGAACCAGGAATCGGAAAACTGTCGGACATCAAAGGAAAACTTACAATGCAGGATGGTGTGAGACCAAAATTTTACAAGGCCAGAGAAGTGGCATATTCCCTCAGACCTCGGGTGGAAGAGGAACTCAACAGATTACAGCAGGAAGGCGTCATCTCACCTATCGAGTTTAGTGATTGGGCAACCCCAATAGTACCCCTACCAAAGGCAAACGGCAAAGTCAGAATTTGCGGTGATTACAAAGTGACAGTTAATCCTGCCTTGAAAATCGAACAATATCCATTACCAAAGATAGCAGATATTTTTGCGTCCCTTAGCGGAGGACAGAAATTTAGCAAGATTGACTTAACGCAGGCGTACTTACAGATGGAAGTGGATGACGCATCAAAGAACTTGCTTACCATTAACACACATAAGGGACTTTTCCGCTTTAACCGACTTCCCTTCGGAATCGCTTCCGCTCCTGCCATCTGGCAAAGAGCCATGGACCAAGTCCTTGCAAACATTCCAAAAACTAAATGCATTTTGGACGACATGATTATTACAGGCTCGACAGATGAAGAACACTTACAGAATCTCAGTCTTGTGCTCGAGAGACTTGAACAACACGGTCTAAGAGCAAATCTGGAGAAGTGTGAATTCTTTAAGGACAAAATAAGTTACTGTGGACATGTAATAGACAAAGATGGTTTACATAAATCCAGTGACAAAATAAATGCTGTCAAGAATGCACCAAAACCTGAAAATGTGTCTCAACTGCGCTCATTCTTGGGCCTGTTGAATTACTACCATAGGTTTCTGCCAAACCTTGCTACAGTGGTTGGACCGCTAAATGAGTTATTACAGAACAACAGGAAGTGGACATGGACATCCAAATGTGAAGAGTCATTTGTGAAAGTGAAAGAACTTATCACATCAGAACAAGTTTTGTGCCATTACAACCCTTCATTACCTGTTCGTTTAGCTACGGATGCATCGCCATACGGAATTGGTGCCGTACTTTCACATGTCTTTGAGGATGGAGCTGAACGTCCCATCGCATTTGCTTCTCGCTCGTTGACAAAGGCAGAGAAGGGATATTCCCAGATAGATAAGGAGGCATTAGGTATATACTGGGGAGTACAAAAATTCCATACCTACCTCTATGGGCGCCGGTTTACACTGATTACAGACCATAAGCCGCTCGTTAGTATTTTTCACCCAGAAAAATCGCTACCTGCTATGACTACTGCTAGACTCCAGCGATATGCTATATTCCTATCTAGCCATAATTACAGCATAGAGTACCGGAAGACAGCTAACCATGGAAACGCTGACGGACTTTCCAGACTTCCGCTGACTTCATCGATAACCGATACCACAGATGAGGATATCGACACAATCTACTACTCATCACAGTTTGAAAGCTTACCTGTATCATGTGACCATGTGAGAAAAGAGACTCAACGTGATCCTATTTTATCTCAGGTGCTTGACATTGTGTTACAAGGTACACGGGACTTTCCCTCGGGAAACGAATTCAAACTTTACAGAAATAGACATATGGAACTCACAGTGCACCAAAATTGTCTACTTTGGGGAAACAGAGTAATCATTCCTAAAACACTACAAAGAGAAGTTTTGTCTGAACTTCATAGAAGTCACACAGGGATTGTGAGGACAAAGAGTCTCGCTAGATCTCATGTTTGGTGGCCAAACATCGATATTGATATTGAGGCTATGTGTCAGAGCTGTTCAGATTGTCAACATTACTTACCAAACCCCGAGACTGCTCCTGTACACCCTTGGGAATGGACAAATTCACCATGGGAGAGAATTCATGTCGACTTTGCCGGACCTTTTAAAGGACGCATGTACTTCATTGTTGTTGACTCTCATTCAAAGTGGCCGGAAGTTGTGCCTATGTCTTCAACAACATCTACAGCAACAGTCAACGTTTTACGAGATATCTTCTCACGTCTTGGACTACCTAAGACATTAGTTTCTGACAACGGACCACAATTCATTGCAGATGAATTCAAGGGTTTCCTACGACAAAACGGAGTGAAGCATGTGACATCTTCACCTTACCACCCGCGTACGAATGGGCTTGCGGAACGCTTTGTTAGGAGTTTCAAAACTGCCATGAAGAAGCATAATAAAATCACAAACAAGGAAATCAACTCATTCCTAATGACATATCGCATTACCCCCCACGCTACTACAGGGGAGACACCTGCCAAATTACTCATCGGACGAAACTTAAGGACACGTCTGGATCTCTTGAAACCTGACATCAGTGACAGAGTAAATCTGAAGCAGGACAACATGAAATTATCAAGACATACAGGATCCAGCGTGCGCATATTTACCATTGGACAACCCGTCATGGTACGAGATTACAGGGGACAAACACCATGGATTCATGCCACTGTTATAGCCAGTCTAGGACCGTTGACTTACCAGGTCAAAACCGAGGAAGGAGGAGTGTGGCGTAGGCACATAGACCAAATGAGGAGAACATCAGAAAACATGAGAGAAAGAACAGTTACGGACACTTTAGATTCTAAGTCAGTAGTTCCGAATGAGATATATGCTGCACCACCTACAAATGATACCATTTCACCTGGGACACCGACAATTCCAAGTCGTGCAACACAAAGTACCAATCGTAACATACCTTGCGCAGATCGTTCAACTGGAGGCAAACCTCATGTCGTACCAAAACAGATTGTTACACAGACACCACCATCTTGTGAACGACGTTACCCTGTGCGCGACCGAAAACCAACAAAGCGATTGATTGCCGAGTGATCTTTATTTGTGTTAATTGTGTTTTGAGGCATAATAATCCTCACCATGTGAATAATTGTAATTGCATGAATTTGAATTCTTTAATTATGTTGTAAGTCAATTGTAAGTTTGATTGTTAATTGATTTTGATTTACATTTGATTAAGTTGATCAGGACATTTGCAGATATTACAGACATTGACATTAAGGAGGGAGGATATGTTATATCTTTTTCCGGATTTGTAATATCTTACGTAATTGGTTTTTGCTTATAATTTGATGCTTAATTACATTGCGCAATAATTCAATAAAGTAGTTCGGATTCAGCCATCTTGTGTGTTACATGTGCTCTGCATCACTATCCAACAGATATGACACCTGATTATCTGAGAGACTCGTTCGAATTTATTTCCTCCAATAATTATATTTTACGTTCTGAATCCAATTATGACCTTAGTCTACCAAAGTATCGAACAAATATGTTTAAAAATTCTTTTCCATATTCAGGCTTTCATTTGTGGAACAAATTACCTCTACATGTACGTTTTTCCCCAACTGTACAATCTTTTCGTAAAAATGTAGAAAAATTTATCATCAATGGACGCAACATATTTTTTCCTAATGAGTAACTTGTTTCTATGTTTTGATAATACATTGTATATATATTCCTTTCTTTCCCAAATGTAATTCACGTATGTAATATACTTGTAATTTTTCTGATTATTCTACTATTGTATACATAATTGTACTATCCATGTATAGAGGGCCCCGAGGAAGACTAGTGCATTGCACTAATCGGGTTACCCTCTTTAAATAAATTATTATTGTTATTATTATATTATTATTATTAAGAACCACTTGGCCAGGAAAGATGAAACTCATATGGAATCATCCTCAGGTAGTGTAGATACAAGTTTATTCAAATCATGACCCCCGGGGGTAGGGTGGGGCCAAAATGACCGATCAAAGTTTTACATAGGAATATATAGAAAAATCTTCTTCTTAATAACCATTGAGCCATGAAAGATGAAACTCATGTGGAATCATCTTCAGGTAGGGTAAATTCAAGTTTATTCAAAGCATGACCCCTGGGGGTAGGGTGGGGCCAAAATTGGCGATCAAAGTTTAACATAGGAATATGTAGGAAAAATCTTTAAAAATCTTCTCCTCAAGAACCACTGGGCCAGGAAAGATGAAAATCATGTGTAATCATCTTCAGGCAGTGTAAATTCAAATTTGTTCAAATCAAGACCCCTGGGGGTAGGTTGGGGCCAAAATGGCCGATCAAAGTTTTACATAGGAATATATAGGAAAAATCTTCTCCCCAAGAACCACTTGGCCAGGAAAAATGAAAATCATGTGTAATCATCTTCAGGTAGTGTAAATTCAAATTTGTTCAAATCAAGACCCCTGGGGGTAGGTTGGGGCCAAAATGGCCGATCAAAGTTTTACATAGGAATATATAGGAAACATCTTCTTCTCAAGAACCAATGGGCCAGGAAAGATGAAACTCATGTGGAATCATCCTCAGGTAGTGTAGATTCAACTTTGTTCAAATCATGACCCCCGGGGGTAGGGTTGGGCCAAATGGCCGATAAAAGTTTTAAATAGGAACATATAGGGAAACCTTTTAAAATCTTCTTTTCGAGTACTTCAAAGCCATGCTTAGTGATATTCATAGAGAATCATCCTCAGGTATTGTAGATTCTAGTTTGTTCAAATCATGACCCCCTGGGGGTTAAAATTCAAGCCCCTCCCCTCCGGTAAACTTTCAGTTCTGATCTGATATGTGCTCTTTTCTAGCCTTTTGAGATGCCCTGCTCAAAGATTTGTTTTAGCTGAGGTTTTTATGAGATCGATTATTGTTAAATATCGTTACCCTTTTTTCATCGATTTATACTGCGCTATTTACTTCATTATTATGTAGTGTGCGAAAAAGGATATTATGGTACAGAGTGTTCTCAGAAATGTTCTCCTAAATGCATCGACACATGTCAACACACTGATGGCTCTTGTATTTGTTCCTTTGGATGGACGGGCATAAATTGTAATCGAGGTCTGTAAAATATATTGACGTTTTTTTTAATATGAATCATGGTTTAATCTATAGTATTTTTTTTTTATCACTTACCAAAGCATTACCCTCAATTTTGGTCTGATACTTCAGAATGCCAACCTGGGTATTACGGACTAAACTGCAAGGAAGAATGTAGTTTACACTGTGGTTTTAATGACACTTGTGAAAGATACAATGGATCTTGTCCAAGAGGATGCCAAGAACCCTTCACAGGAACAAACTGCTTAAAAGTGACAGGAAACAGCACATTACCGAAAGGTAATGTATACATATCTGTATAACAAGGTAAAAATAAATATTTATTTCGAAACAAATTCAAAAGAGAAATTTAAATACGATTTCATATTTACCCTCTTCTTACCTTACCTTTGATTAGTTAAAAATGAGGCTTAAGGAGAATGTCAGAATAGTTGGGCTCTTTTTTTGTAACTACAGTAGATTTTATCAAAATAGATTCTATATCCCTAATTGATTCATTATCATTAAAAAGATTAATATTTTGTTACATGTATATAGGTTCTATTCTTCCGTGGATCTTGACTCTCACTCTGTCAGTGATACGGAATTTGTGTTGTGTTTTAATAGCTGTCTGGAAACGCTTCAGGTAATATGTAAAAATGATTTATTTATAAAATTTCATATTCAATTATTTAGTTTACAACAAGAGCGATAATAGCATTTTTTATTTACATTAACAAATTTTACAAGTAAATACGGAAAGAAAATCTAATTTATTTACTTTTGTTTTTAAGGAAATCCTCAAATCAAACCTCTACTACTGCTGATTTAACCGATGACCAATGTCCAGCACACGCTCAATACGAAGGAGGAATAACACCGTCTATAAAGAGAAGCTATCAGGAATTAAATGATAATATAAGTTATGAAAATGTTACGTTAAACCTGTGAAATAATGATGATTACAAATATCTATCTTTTTTTCCTAACTATACATAATGTTTATTTATTAGATATACAACGAAATCAACATTAACGTGTTTCAAAACTTTATTGTACATTTTGTGATCTATATTCATCTATTTTATACTGCTTTAAAGCATGCTCTATTCCTCTTAGGCATTCACGTACATTGTAGTACTAGATGAAAAACAAACCTTTCAGGTTCTCGCTTGAAAATACACATGCGTTTATATACATGTACTCTAATTAGAAATTAGATAGGTTATACTACTTTATAATTACTAGCTAAGGAGAAATCCTTAAACTTGAATCTTGCAAAAAATTCCACTTATATCGTAACTCACTCTGAACAGGAATTTTGTTTTAATTTGTTTACAGAATGAGGTATTAATTTAGTATTTTAACAAATAAGGTCATAATACACCTTATCTTATCTCGTAGAGCAAATATTCAAAGGATGATTGATTTCGAAAAAATTGTGAAGTCGTAGCTACAGAAATCGATTTTAATGGACACAAGTTCATAAATATGTCCGCAATATTTTTTTTTTGTATTTCAGATTAGGTAAAAGATGTACATATTTAAAAATGAAACTAATTTTCAATCAATAATCATTCACTACCATTTCAATCAAAGAGGATATAGTTTCACAAAACTGTATTCACGAAACTGTATTTTAACAAGATGTGTTTGTGAAACACTATGCGCCCGGCGGCAACAAAGTTAAAAACCCGCATATTTTTAGCATATAAGTGTGTTAAGAAAGTTTAAAAATAATTTTTGAAAATTTTGAAGTATTGTTTACTGAAAAGATAAGAAAAACTAAATTTCCAGTCTGGCATAATCACAAGATTGTGCTTTCGATTCACAGCAATTAATTTTCACAGGAAATTACAGGATTTTTTTCAATATGAAAATATACATAACCATCTTTAAAACACTAAAATGATAAAAATGCTGGTCATTTCGCGTCAAAATGTTGGATTATTTACTCTTGTTATTCACAACTGATGAGGTTAGGTAAAAGAAAGATTATAGTAATTTTTCCAAAGAATAGTTTGTCATATTCATATATTCTATTCCAACTAGAGGAGTTTTGCATAAGTATTTGAAAGGATATGCTGACATAAGTATTTGAAAGGATATACTGACATATGTGCCTCAGATATTTTACAAATATGCTTCATCCCTGATTTTTCTGCACAGACATCATCTGTTTTAATACCTGCCCTCCCCTTTTCCTTTCAACCAAACTCAGTTCAAACCTTATCAATAACAAGAATGGATTCTGTGAACATTAAATATCACAAACTTTAAATATCTTCTCTTTGTATTTCTTTTCGAAAATGAAAGAAAAATTGGGATTGAACATTCTTAACACCCTTTAGGTCACGAACAACGTAACAAAGTCATTGATCTTGGTGTCATCTGAGAGACCTTGATTAGTGAAGAATGCATATCAAATCTGAAGTCTCTATCTTTCATGGTTCAAAAGTTATGTTGAAGGTTCAAAAAAGCTATTTTTAGCATAAAGGACACAGTCAAGGTCATTGACCTTGGTGTCATGGGAAAGGGCTTAATTAGTGGAGTATGCATGCCAAATTTTAATTCTCTTTCTTTTTCTTCGTTCAAAAGTTATGGCGGAGTTTAAAGTTTACCGACAAAAAAGATATAATTAGCGTATACATGTAGGTCACAGTCAAGGTCACAAAGTCATTCGCCATGGTGTCATTTAAAAGAGCTAAATTAGTGATGTATGCATACCAAATATGAGTTCTCTATCTTTTATGATTCAAAACTTTAAGGTTAAAGTTTGCAAAAAATACTATTTTAGCATAGAGGTCACAGTCAAGGTTACAAGGTCATTGACCTTGGTGTGATTTGAAAGAGCTTAATTAATGAAATTGGCATACCAAATATGAAGTTTCTTTCATTCATGGTTCAAAAGTAATGGCGAAGGTTAAAGTTTGCAGAAAAACAGACAGACAGACAGGACAAAAACAGTATACGCCTCGGATCTTTCGATTCGGCCGCATAATAAAATTTCTTAGGCCTGGTTCTCCACCGTTGTTACATTACGATACACCTTCTACCACTGTGCAGTTTTATTTCGTTTTGTAGTTCATCTCTAACCAGCCATACTTTTGAATTTCTGTATTACGTGTATATATATTTATTACGGCATCACTGCCTACTAGAGTATCTGCATTCAATAATGTGTTCTAATATTGAAAGTGCTCTTTCGATTTTGTAATTACTAGTACCTTTAAGAGGTAGAAAATTTGATCCTGATAGCCTATGCAAGGACTTGAAATAATTCCCTGTAACTGCATGTCATTATAAACATTACGCAATTGACTTATTTACATAATTTTTTTTGAATTTGAAATAAATGAATAATTATTTCGTTGATTTCCTTATTTCCTTTGAAGCAAGGACTGTAGGAAGTATGGATTCCTCTGCAAACATTATTATCAATGTACTTTCATTGATATCCGGATTTATGAATGCATATGGTAAGGTACACTGACCTTCAATATCATTTTTTTAATTAATTAATTGTTGTGTACATTTCAAACTTTATTTATACTAAAAGCCGATTAAATATTTTATCGAAGGAATTATTTGACTGTCTTTATATTACTTTTTAAGCGTCACCTTATCAACTTAACGTAAACAAAAGAATAATACATTATTAAAAAGCTTGCTTTCAAGTTGTGTGTTATTTTAATATTATTTGGTTTTTGTAAGAGTTTTTAAATCCATATTCGTATCAAAAACACATCAATATAATCTAATTGATATCTTAGATTAAAATAAAAACCCAGTAAACTTCAGTTTACGACTTTCTTCAATTCACTCAAGCTGTTCACAGTAGCTAAGTCGCTAGAGCACTAGTTCCGTCACTGGAGGTTGAGAGTTTGAATCTAGGCCGCAATTGATCTACTTAAAGGCAATAAATAGAAGATATCTATATTGTGTGATTTGATATTGGCTTTATCCAACGAGTTGAAATGGTGTATATATTCGCGAGGCTTGCCGAGCGAATATACACCATTTCAACGAGTTGGATAAAGCCAATATTAAATCACACAATTACAATTGTTCTATTTAACTCACACGACTTCGACTTTCGTTTTAACAAAACTTTGAGACTTCCCCTGCGAAACTAGATAAATGATTGCTAATTCAAATTGATGACGTATAACTTGCTGACGTAGCATTGTTGGTGTTGACATGCCTCGAAAAAAAGTAGATCGTGTTCAAAATTTTAAATTTTTGCTATCTGCGTCTTTGAAAGCATTATATGACAATTGCTGGAGCTTTACATCACACGAATTTCTGAATAAAAGTTGGAAGGACCGTGGGAATGTGAAAATGAACTCTTTGGACGATGGCATTGCAAAATGTGTTAGGCAAGGCTAGGGGCCTACTTGTAGATTCATTGTTGATCCATGGTAAGTTACACCTATATTATTTGGTAGGCATATGTAGTATAATATAAGAAAGCATTATTGAAGATGTTGAAGGAATCTTTATATAACAACAACTTAACTGCTAGGCTTTACTTTCTCCGAAAACGATTTAAGGGGGGGGGGGGTGGGGGGTGGGGGGTAACATCTGTCTTCAAGTAGCCAATATAGGTTCCTTGATAAAAAAAAAGACACTTCTTTGACATATACGAATCTTTTTATTGCTGTTAACAATATTATCGCTCTTTATCATTCATTTTATTAGGGCAATAATTTTCTCAAATAAAAGTTTCAATAAAATAAAATATTGAAGCAAGAGATCATGTCAAAACCGGAAGTGCCTTTGATAAAGCATCTACCCGTGGATAAAGCACAGGTTTATCTAATGGGCGGTACCCCCAACACGTATGAGATAAAAAAAGGTTGCAACTGTTCTTTGTCATGTGCACGGCTCTTCATGTGCATTTATTTAAAAAAATAACTGGTAGAAGTCTCTTCATCTCAATTTGTCACGTTGTTTTAATAAGGTGTGTATGTTGTTTAAATGAACAATTAAGCATTTCATTACACGGAATATTTTTTTTGAACAATTCTCATTACGGGTTTTATTCCATACACCCTGCATGAGGACGAAGGGTGTATGAATTGCAACCCGGGGTAAATCCCTACAGGTACACCCTTGACTGGACCTGGATAACGAATTTATTTCCTTTGTACCTATAAATTCTTAAAATGCTTTGTAAACATCAGAGTGTGACTCAATCTGATCTATCGATTATAGATAACTATGTATCGTGATGTGTAAGTTATGCTTAACATATGTATCGAAATACTATGTATCGTGATGTCATGTTATTTGGTTGTTATCATAGAGAAGGTATGCATTGTGACGTCACGTTTTATTTACACCCGGCTTGTTATGTCCATTATACCGGAAATCCGGAGTCTGTATTATATTGGTTCATCATTTAGATCTAACGCATGCTTTCCGTTATTGTTTTGGCCAGTAGCCATGATGTTTGTAGACTGAATAAATCATAGTCAGTAACTTAATGTTGTGTGTGTGAACGAACCTATGAATGGAGTGATAAACATTACAATTGGCGACGAGATATACAACACCACAACCGCAAATACAGGTACTATGGCTGTCTACGGAAAAATAGAGAATTACGAGTTCGACATGAACTGGGACGAATACATTGAAAGGTTAGAACATTTTTTAACTACGATAATGACAAAAAGAAGTCCATATTATTGACAGTATGTGGTCAGAAGATGTACGGACTTATTCGTAATTTAACGTCCCCGGAAAAGCCATCTGATAAAACCTATGCAGAATTGAAAACTTTGATAGCGCAACACTTGAAACCAAAACCACTAGCGATTGCGGAGCGATTTCGATTTTACCAGAGAAATCAGGGAAAACAGGAAACTGTTAGTCAGTATATTGCTGAACTTAGAAAGCTTAGTGAACATTGTGATTTTGGTGAGTTTTTGAATCAAGCTTTACGTGATCGTTTAGTGTGTGGTCTTTCATCAGTGGCAACCCAGCGGAAATTATTAGCTGAGGACAAATTAGAGTTAAAGAGAGCCGTGGACATAACAATTTCTATGGAACTCGCTGAGAACGAAGCCCGCAAACTAAAGGCTGATGCTAAGGATGCTCACGGACATGAAACCGTACACAAAGTCAGTGTCGTAAAGAGTTAACCTTGCTACAGGTGCGGGAAGACTAATCACACACCCGATAAGTGCTTTTACAAGAACAGTAAATGTCACACATGTCAGGAAACGGGACATATATATATACATAAAATGTGCTCGAAAAAGAAATCAGTGCAGCATAAGAAACAAAAGAAGAAGTCCAAGTTAAATTTTGTGACGGAAAACCAGGACTGTTCAGATGACGACAATGAAAATGAACATTGGCCTATTTTCTCACTGTCAGGGGAAAACAGAGGAGTCAAAGCAATGAAGATTTCGGTAACACTGGAAGATGTACCTATTGAAATGGACTTGGACACTGGTGCCTCTATTTCAGTGATATCAGAACAGTTGTACCACACTCACTTACAGAACAAAGTGACATTGTGTCCTAGTGAGGCTATTCTGAAGACATATTCAGGTGAAATGTTAGGAGTGTTGGGTGAAGTGAAAGTGAAATATCAAACACAGATGAAAACTTTACCTGTTGTTGTTGTGAAAGGAAATGGACCAGCATTGTTTGGTAGGAATTGGATGGAATTTATAAAACTTGACTGGCATTCAATCCATTTTATGGCTGGTGACTTGAAAAAGTATTCTGTGTTCGACAACAAACTCGGATGCATTAAAGGAGTTACAGCTTCCTTAAAGGTCAAGGACGACGTGGAACCAAAATTCTTCAAGCCGCGACCAGTACCATTTGCATTGCGCGATAAAATTTCCAAGGAATTAGATAGACTTGAGGGGACTGGTATCTTGGAGAAAGTAGAGTGTTCGGACTGGGCTGCTCCAATAGTACCCGCAATGAAGGCTGATGGGTCAGTACGCATTTGTGGTGGCTTTAAAGTTACCCTGAATCCTTACCTGGCTATCCCAGAGTACCCTTTCCCAACAAGCGAAGAATTATTTACCAAACTCAATGGTGGAGAAAAGTTTTCTAAGCTAGATCTGTCTCAAGCTTATAACCTAGTAGTATTGGATAAGGAGTCCAGAAAGTATGTGACTATTAATACTCATCAAGGATTGTATCGGTATACTCGCTTACCTTTTGGTATTGCGTCAGCCCCAGCTATTTTTCAGCGTACCATGGATACCATTCTTCAAGGTCTGGACAAGGTTGGATACATACTTGATGATATACTTGTTACCGGTGTTAACGACAGTGAACACAAACAGATTCTGGAAACTACACTTCAACGATTAGACAATTATGGTGTGAAAAGTCAAAAGTCAAAGTGTCAGTTCATGCAAGACCAAGTTGAGTACTTTGCTTTTATTGTGAGCAAGGAGGGGATTAAGCCTTCACCAAAGAAACTCGAGGCAATCAGGAACATGGAGGATCCAAAGTCCAAGAAGGAACTTCAGACATGGTTAGGAATAGTGAACTACTATCGGAAATTTGTACCAAACATGTCAACACTAAGTGGACCACTCACACATCTGTTAGCTCAAGATGTTACCTGGAACTGGACCCAAGAATGTTCTGAAGCTTGTGCAAAGATCAAGGATCTGCTAGTTTCTTCTCAAGTTATGGCTCATTATAACCCTCACAAACCACTGGAGTTAGCTGTTGACGCTTCTGGATATGGACTCGGTGCCGTGATCTCCCATACCGACCTTGCAAATGAAAAACCCATTGCGTATGCTTCTCGAACCTTAACTGCTGCTGAGAAGAATTATTCGCAAATCGAAAAGGAAGCCCTTGCGATAATCTTTGGAGTGACCAAATTGCATTCCTATTTGTATGGACGGAAGTTCACCCTTATCACCGACCATAAACCATTAACTACCATATTTGGACCAAAGAAAGGCATTCCTGTCTTGACCGCTTCTCGACTACAGCGTTGGGCATTGCAACTAGCTTCTTACCAGTTTGACATTAAATACAGAGCAACTGGAAAACACCAAAATTCGGATACTCTATCACGATTTCCGATGAATCTGATGGATGATTCAAGGACACAACTTGACAAAGAGACAGAACTAATACACAAGATACAGATCAAAAACTTACCTGTGACTGCAGATAAAGTTGCCGCTGCAACAAAGAATGATGTTGTCTTGTCTCGTGTCATTGAGTTTACAAGAAATGGTTGGCCAAGTTCACAACCTGACATAAACTTATTACCATACTTTAGAGTACGCAGTGAGTTAACCATTGAAGATGGATGTTTGCTGAGAGGGATCAGAGTTGTCATCCCTGAAAAGTATCGACAAGATGTACTTGAGGAGTTACATGTGGCTCATCCAGGAATGGTCCGGATGAAATCATTAGCCAGACTTCATGTATGGTGGCCTGGATTGGACCCAGACATTGAGACCAAAGTCTCACAGTGTGGACCGTGTAGGATGCAGTTACCAAACTTACCTAAAGCTCCAGCGAATCCATGGATATGGCCGAGCGCACCCTGGAAACGAGTGCATATCGACTTTGCAGGACCGTTTATGCAGCGTATGTTTTTGATAATCGTGGATGCATATTCCAAATGGATGGATGTAGTGATGATGAATTCTACTACTTCTGAGAGTACTATTAATGCATTGCGATATCTATTCTCCTCATATGGACTACCAGTAGAGATTGTGTCAGACAATGGACCGCAGTTTGTGTCCGAGGAATTTGAAACTTTTCTGAGGGAGAATGGAGTGCGGCACATCAGATCTGCGCCGTACCATCCTGCATCGAATGGAGAGGCAGAGAGGGCGGTGCGTACATTCAAACAATCAATGAAGAATATGGCAAGCGAGACCGGAACGCTAAATCAGAAACTTGCAGCATTTTTGTTATCATATCGTACAACACCCCATACGACGACAAATAAAACACCAGGGGAGTTATTTCTTAACCGAAAATTACGAACAAGAATAGATGTTGTGAAACCACAGCTCACAGATCGAATTCAGAGAAAATCTGCGCCAGCTGTTGCTAAGAAGACTAGAATATTTCAGACTGGTGAAAGAGTAATGATACGTGATTACCGTGGTGGAAAAGTATCGTGGATCGACGGGATAATTACACGTAAACTTGGACCTGTCACATACCGTGTAAATGTCAGAGGTATGCAGTGGAAACGACATATCGACCAGATTCGTGAATTGGATGTTCAGTGCGCGTTAAACAACTCCGAACCAGTGAAACAGAATTCGTTTTCCAGTATTGTGCCTGTTAGTGTACCATTTGAGAGTCGAGTGGAACCGCCAGAGAAACCGTCTACCGTCAAGTCAACTTGTGTTCCGACTTCTCAGGATTCGGTGTCAAAGCCTATTGAATCAGAAATAATCCACGATTCCACACCATCCGTTGTTGCTGAGGATACCAATCACACTCAACCGCGATATCCACGACGAGAACATCGAAGGCCGCAGAGACTGATTGAACAGTGTTAAATATGATATATTGTACATGTATCTGATTTGTTTTAGAGTTTGAAAGACTGTAATTGATTATTTTTGAATGATTGATAATTTTGCAATCTCAGATTTCTGTTAAGAGGGGAAAAGTGTTATGTCCATTATATACCGGAAATCCGGAGTCTGTATTATATTGGTTCATCATTTAGATCTAACGCATGCTTTCCGTTATTGTTTTGGCCAGTAGCCATGATGTTTGTAGACTGAATAAATCATAGTCAGTAACTTAATGTTGTGTGTGTGAACGAACCTATGAATGGAGTGATAAACATTACACGGCTCAAGTTGGGTACACGGATATTTACACCCAATTTTGTAACCAATCAAAGCTCGTGTTACAAGCTAAATAGGAAATAATCGACGTTACATAATTAGCGTTTGAAATTTACACAGCCTTTCATTCACTGTTGAAATATACATTCCGGCAAATACATGTATCAACGAATGTGTCAATTATCCAATCACAAGATTTCGCACGGAAGAGACGTGGGGCTTAAGTCCTCCCATCGTCAACAAATTTGCTGATATTATTAATTTCTTAACCAATGACCTTAATTACGTCGTGAAAGTAGTCCAAGGTTAACTGAGAATCGTACTATCAGGTTGTGACAAAAAGGAAGTTTATGGAGTTAATTGTGACATACCATGCCCTCTCAACTGTCAAGATCAAAGATGCAACAGAGTTAACGGTAGTTGTCTGGAATGTAGGCCAGGATGGACGGGAGACATGTGTGATCATTATGTGTAAGAGAAAATCCGTTACCGTTTAAGTCGCAGTTAATGTGACTTTTTTTTTTCGAGAGAGCAAACTAAGTACAAAATGTTTTTGTGACCTTTTCGAACAGACTAGCTTGATTATACCCCCTTCGCTTGGATAGGAGGAGGGTATATAATAATCGGGATGTCCGTCCGCCCGTCCGTCTGTTACGCTTTGGGGTACCCATCTCTTTTCAGCAACTTCTCTCATACCAATGAATGAAATTATATGAGACTTTCACAGAATCCTTATTTCACCTTGCCATTATGCACCTCCTATTCGACATATACCGTATAAGTGGAAATTTTAGCGAGACGCAAATTTCGCGATTTGTCCTTAAAAACTGATAATTTATTTTTAGCGAGATGTTATTTTAGCGATTTTAAAATGCACATTAAAGAAGCTTTTACAAATGAAACATAATTAATTTTTAGCGATATTCAATTTTAGCGGTCTCGGCGCCCTCGCTAATAATGCCAAAATTAAATCCTCGCTAAAAATTCTACTTATACGGTATTTTGGGTTTCCCATAGCAAAACATTGACACTGCCATTATATTAATATAGGAGGCGGGGTGAGCTCACTGCTCATGGTACCTCTAGTTTTTGTTCTAATTTTATGTTAGTTTGAAAAAGTAAAATTATCACATGCATGTTCTTTTTTTCGTCTCTGAAAAATAAGACAGATTTTTTTTTCTATTTCAATCGAATTGTTATATTTTAAAAACTTTTAAACACACAGCGTGCCCTTTTGGTTGGTATGTACAAATGTGTTGGACATTGTAAAAACGGTTTGTGTCATCACGAGTTGGACAGATGTGTTGATGGATGCGCCTCAGGATGGATGGGAGAGATGTGTAGTAAAGGTAGCTAGATTTATATGTTCATATTAACACATTTCCATCTACAAGGATTTCTTGTTTTGTTGGCTTCTTTTAACCAAGCTTATTAAGAGATTCTGTTTCCCCTGCTTAAAGAAGAAAAGGAGAGCATTCAATCAGTTGAGTAATTAAGTAATTGAGGGGAGGGGGACACTTTTAAGAAGGCTGAGCGGAGCCACAAAGAGTTATGGTATGAAACGTCATTGTAAAAACTCAAAAGCTGTTTGAGATATCAGTAGGAAATTACATTTATACACATAATATATTTTCTAAATTTATTATCTTAACCTTTGACCTTTTGAAGTCAAAATCAATATATTAGGTATTCCTTAGTTCATAAGGTGTTGTTATGTGAACTTGTAAATGAATGCAAAAGCTCTAAGGCTTCTGGAGATATCCAGCGAAGCAGAAGTGTTACAAAGAGAAATACAGACCGACTGACACACCGAAAATAATATCCCCAACTTTCAATGAAAAAACAAATCACGTGGTCATGCAGTTACAAACTACATTGTATTTTTTCATGGAGGCAGACTTTGGAAAAGGAAATTCTCGATCGCTATATAGATGCAGATCTGTAGCTCGCTGGTCTGACGGAATTGGTTTGTATACGGTCTGTCAATATATTTTATCGAAGAGCTACAGTTCTGCAGGTTGGTCGCTTCAAGGGGGAATCAAAAGTATAGGAAGTTATATCTAGCTGCAATAATGTAGCCCCCTCCCCCTTTTTTTTCTTTTTTTTTGGGGGGGGGGGAGAGAGAGAGAGCTACATTGCAACTCCTTATGCTTATTAGAAGCAAGTTGAATGTAAAAATTTATTTTGTCTGCAGTAGCCCCTATTTAAAAAAATATTTGCAGCATTACGGAGATGCTATGAAATTGTACATAGCCCTCTCCAGAAAACACCAAATTAAAAAAATCGGACAGGGCTACATTATTGCAGCTAGTTATATCATATTTCTATATTTTTTTAAAGCCGCTGAGGAAAAAAAGAAATCTCTATAGTGAAGTGTAGATTTAAGTTAGATTTAGTTAAATAATGATACCAAGAGAGGTGGGTGGGGTCAAAAAGAGGATTCAAAATTTTATGGGAATATCATATTTAAAAAAATGAATACAAATTGCATTGTTGATCATTTTTTTATAATTAAGCATTATCAGGTTGTGTAGATTTATGTTTGTTTTTAATAATAACTGTAACCATTTCAGAATGTCCTCAAAAAATGCATGGGGAAAATTGTGTTCATCCCTGTAGTTCAAATTGTGCTAAAGGCAACTGTGATAGATTTAATGGAAGTTGTTCAGAAGGATGTAAAAAGCCATATATTGGTAAAATGTGTAACAAAAGTGAGTCAATTACCGGAATCATTTCATTTAAATGCTGAAAACCATGAGATTTAAAAGCATAAGAACATGTTCAAATCTGAGTTTTTATAAAATTATTATTCACAACTGAGTTTATTAAAAATCTGACCACAAGATAATTTTTTGTCAAGGAAAAGGTACTCTTTTTACGCTGACCCTCCGTTATAAAAGTATGCCTTCAAAACCACTTGTTTTTGGCGGGATTTTTGGAGCATGTGCCTCTTTTCTCATCCTTTTAACAGTTACAGTTTTATTAATACGGTATTATACTTTTTTTGTATTCTTAAGATTTTATGAATCATATTGATGTCAATTTTTCATTTAAATGCATTAAGGAATGAGCTAGGATTTTGCATTTATCAACAATATCGACATCTTTTCTCTTACAAAATGTTAAACCGTAACGATTTTTAAGAGCACTTGTCGAATATTCAGTATATCTATTTATTATCTTTCAGACCATTAAATGGTTTTAATTATATTTCTAAAATTTTTGTCGCAGAAGAGGAATTTTTCGAAACTGCATAAGCAGGAGAAGACACTCCCAGACGTATGTTTCCACCACAGAAACGTTACAGACAACGATCGAAACATTACAAACATCGAAGGATGATTCGCATAACTACCAAGCACTGCATTCCTCCAATGACGAAGGGAACTATGTTTCTATTGAATCACCTAAAAATGATTCACACACTTACCAAGAGTTACGTGTCCCCAAGGATAATGAAAGTTATGTTATTATGAAACTAGAAACAAATTAAAAACATTTTTATCACGCTTCAGCATCATTGGATTTCATTTATACTTTTAGAAAAAAGGAAAATAAACATTCGAAAATTGAGGTTATTAAACACATGAATTAGATACTTGTTATATCTCAATCGTGTTTTTCAATGCTTTGCATGTATGTACATGTATGTATGTATTATAATTGAGTTTTTTTTTTTATAAAGCTCCTTGTTGATTCTGATAGTGCTTTCAATTGTTGGGTCTATTTAAACTTTTATAAGTTAGCAGCTAATGTATTTTTCATTTAGCATCTATTCTGTCATACTACCACAACATCGCTGTCCTTAGCTCTTGAGTTGGATTCTTTTTTACAAGATCATTAAAACAAATAAAACATATAATAACATTGTTTTATTTTTTATCTGCTTTATTTTGTGACAAAATGCATTTTACCTAGATAAAATATTATATTCAATGTTAACAGGAAAGTTGTCCAAAAATTGTCCAAAAACATTAAATAACTTTCTATTCTCTGCTTGTATGATTGATGACAGGAACAAGCTCTTTATTGTAATGTGCCAATGGTGTACATAAGGTGTACAATGAAGCATATCATTTAGCGTTCTTATTGTCCCCCTGCCTTCGCGAAAGTAAATCTAATTTTCTGTCCGTCCGTCACAAAAATTTTAACCTTGCCCATAACTTTTGATTTAGTGGAGTTATGACTTTCATATTTCACTTTTGAATTTCTTTTGACACGGTCTTTCTTTGGGTGACTCACTTTTACACAAAATAATCTAAATTTTAACTTTGGTCATAACTTTTGCACGGTATATTCTAGGACTTTCATATTTCACATATGTATTCTCTATGGCAAGACCATTTATTGGATACCAACAACCTTGACCTTTTCACTTTGACCTTGGAGATTTCCATACTTATGCAAAAACTTTAATATTTGCCATACCTTTTGATTGATAACAGAGAGGGCTTTAATATTAGAGATATGTACTACCTGTGAGAAGACTTGATACACTATGATTTGTGACCTCGTTACCTTGACCTTGAAGTTTGACCTACGTTTCAAAAACCTTGGTCATATCTTTTGAACAAAAACACATGTACATTAACTGTGACAAGACCTTTCTGAATACACTAAGATTTTTGACGCAGCAAAGGCATCATAGACCTTCAAGTTTGACCTTCTAAAAAAAAATTAAACATTACTTTGAGATGGACATGACGTTTGAATGAGAAGAAATAGGGTTGTCATATTAGAATGTATAATACCTTTTTAACAACACTATGATTTTTGATCTCGTGACCTTGACGTTTTACTTGCTTTTTCATAAACTTTAACCTTGGTCATAAATTCTGAATGAGAAGAGATACATGTAGTGCTTTTGTATTCAACCTGTGTATTCCTGTGACAAGACCTTTCTAAATACACTATGTTTTTTTTATCATGTGACCTTGACCTTGCAGTTTGACCTACTTTTGTAAATTGTTAATTTTCCTTATAACTTTTGATTAAGAAGAGATAGGACTTTCATATTCGACAAATGTATACCTTTGACAAGATATTTTCGGGCATGCTATGAATTCTGACCTTAACGATTGACCTTATTTTAAAAATAATCCAACTTCGGTGATAATTTCTAAATGACATGTGATAGAGCGTTAAAATTTGACTCAATCTCTCATAAAAATGACATCTCCCAAAAAGACATCGAAAGCGGGAAACGACAAATTTTTGAATTACATGTAGCTTGTTCGTTGTTAAGCTGAGTTGCTGAACATAATAAAGATTTAACGATCAAGTACAATTTGCTATTTAAGATGTATTAGGTTGATAAATCAATTTCTTGTAGATATTTTTCTGCAGTCAGTCATTATATTCTGTTGTCAAAAAGTCAACAAGATTAAGATTCTGCTCTGGAGCTGCATTATTAATTCTCAACAGAATGCTATTGACAGGTTTCTAAATGTAAGAATTTTCGAATTAAACCAAACGTACAACATAAAAAACAGGACGTGTTTGTAAAACACTGATGCCCCCCGTATAGCAACATAGCGAAGGTTAAGCTTTATTTTAAATGCAGATCAAATATGTCGGTACATGTACCTTTTCACAAGAAATACAAATGTAAAATATAAAAAACTAGCAACACTTGTTCAAAGGTTATGACCAAGGTAAACGTTTTTAAAGGTTGAACAAACTCCGGGGTTAAGGTCAAAGGGTCTAAAGAAAGGCCTATTCTCAAAGATTAAATATGTGAAGTATTTTTTAGTGCTGACCCTTACCGTTCAAAAGTTATGGCAAAGGTTATAGTTTCTAAAAAGTAGGTCGAACTTCAAGGTCAAGGTGAAAGGGTCAAAGTTGTTGATATTCAATGAAAGGTCTTCTCACAATAATTACATTTGTGAAATATGAAAGCCCTAGCCCTTATTGTTTAAAAACTAAGGCAAAGGATCAAGTTGTTTTGTAAGCACGGAAATCTCCAAGGTCAAGGTCAAAATTGTTGTTTTCAAATGAAAGGTCTTGGCAGAAAGAAATGATATTTGAAATTCCTTGTATCTACCATTTAAAACTTCAAACTCCAAGTTCAAGGTCAAAATTCGTGGTATCCAATAAAAGGTCTTCTCACAAGGATAACATATGTACACTGAAAGAAAAACCTAGTGAATTTAACTAGTGTGCCTCGTAAAGCGTCAGTCGTGATTAGTAAACTTTCATTTTACTGTTTAAGATAGTGAGTTGTGGAGCGGGGGTCGTATAGATACTTAGATACCTAGTGAAAGTTACTTATATCAATTCTAAATTTACTAATCTTATCTAGTAAATATACCAATATCTGGTAAAACTACTTTTAAGGTAGTGATTGTATGGACAGTAAATTTACTAGTTTTCTTCGTGACTTTAACTAGTTATTTTTTTACAGTGTAGTGCATGAAAGCCCTAGCTCCATACGGTTCAAAAGTCATGGCCAATGTTAAATTTTTTCATAAGTATGGAGATCTCCAAGGTCAAGATCAAAGTTGTTGGTTTTCAATGAAAGGTCTTGGCACAAAAGATATATACATTAAGTATGAAAGTCCTGGTATCTAACGTTTCAAAGATATGGTCAAAGTAAATGTTTTGAATTCTTGTGTAAAAGTGGGTCAAATTCCAAGGTCAAGGTCAAAAGGTTAAATTTGATGGTGACAAAAGAAAGGTCTTTTAACACGAAATGCACATGTTAAATATGAAAGTCATAACGCCATAAATTTTGGGCAAGGTTAAAGTTTTTGCGGACGAACAGACAGAGAGACATACAGCTAGACAGATGGACGGACACGATAAAAATTACCCCCCCCCCCCCCGAAATTTCGTTTACGGGGGCATAATAAGTGCAATGTTTTGAATAAAGAATGTTTAACCAAACAAAAACTCAAACATTCTATGCATGTATAAACATGTATGTGATGGTTTTCTGTATTAAAAATATTATTGTTACATTGAAAACATACTACCTGATAATTATAATAATATTACAGTGTAATGCATATTGAAGTATGCAATGCTATATTGAAAATACTCTGAGTGACACAGATTGTGTACCTTATCCTTGATGTCCACCTTATTGAAACCCTAGGGAAATACATGTAGATCTTAAAATAAATCTAGTCTTTTAAAATATTTCCCACTTTCGGTCATTGGACAACTATATACAGTTATTGATTTTTACTGGATAAGTGTATTAAGTTTTGTCAATGTTATAAGAAAAACTTCACTAAATTTATAATTAGAAGGAAATAAATGGAGCAAAGCAAAGATCTACAGGAAATATTTTAAATATTAAAAAGTTTGTCTATAAAATATGTCTTATAATAAGCCTTTTTTACGAGCGTAAGAATAAAGAATGTCAATACAGATTAAAGGTTACAAACATGTTAGCATTTTCCTTCAGTAATAATTTACAATATTTAAGTAATGAAGATTAATTGACTATGATTGTTTAACGACAAGTCGGCACTATTTCAGCATTTTTTTTTTTTTGTGAAAAACGAGCTTCATTTATACAAAATAATACTGACTTCAAAAAGGTTTGATTTTTACGCAAACACACATAAAACACAATAATGATGAAGCTTTATCTTGTCCTTTGGTATTCTCTAAGCAAAGAGATAGGATCCCTTAATGCATAACAAGGCCCTCTCATTTTTCCAATTAGTTGACAATCACGCTCTGATTATTTTAATAATATCAAAATAAAGAAGAGACTCACTGCTCTCATAGTGTATAATTTGTTTTTGGATAATTTAAGCATAGGAAAACAGAATTCGGGAAAACCAATTTTATTAAATATTTAAGAAAATAGGCTTATTTGACTACTTCATCAAAGAATTTAAATATTAACACAGCCTTCGCTCGAAAAAATATGTTCTATGGTTTGTAAAAAAAGCTTTTGTCTTATGTAATAGCATATTTTGCATCAGATTTTGTGAAATATAGAAAAATATACTTTAACATTAAACTGAAAGAATATTAAGAAATGAACAATTTTAAGAAGCCTTAATGCACTGTCTAGGGAAAAAATTACATCAAGTTCAATAGATACATTTTCACCAACTGACCTAGTGATTCATGTAAATATGACATTGTCACAGAAACTGAACAGTATTGGTATTTAAGAAATTTACAGGGCATTTAAAGTTAGCCTTTCTTATTGAATTGTGATTACTAAAAAACACATCAGCCGTTTTGAAAAGGAAACGCCACCTTCAAAAAAATGTTTGTCGTCTTCCATCTATGCAGAACAAAAACAATGGGTCGGTAAGTAATTTAAAAATATATTAAAACATATTTGTTGACGGAATGATAAGACTAAGGGATAAAATGGAAAAAAAAGGTTTCCTAGCCGACAAAAAAAAAATGAACCGGGTAATTTTTTTACCAACTGGTCGTAAGAAAACAAATAATTGTTTTGTTTCAAGATGGCCTTCAGCATATTTATTTTGAAAGTAATATCAACTTCCTTCTTGTGTGGCCCAGGTATTTTTGCGTCACCATGAAACTTATGCTGATAATTTTCTTCTCGAGGTTTTATTGGAAATCGTATGGATATGGTATGTAGAATTATCTATATAATGTCATTGAACGTTCGATTAGTACATAACTATATGCTCAATTTAGTTTTAAATTAAATTTAATGACGGTAATGCAAGAAAAAAAAATGCTTTAATTTAAGAACTTTTTTTACATGTGAATTTTGAAGGGATGTTATAGTTTGCCATATTACGAAAATCAATTATTCTTTATCTTTATTATTGTTCATATCTCTTTCTATTTCAAAGTATTTTCAAATAATTAAGAAAGATAACGTTTACTTAAAGCATCAGTGCACGTAAGCTGAGAAATTTTGTTCCTCCAGTGCTTTGAGAAAAACAATTTTCCAAAGTTTCTGAACTTTTTGTATCAGAGTTATTAAACATTTTTTTTTAAACCTGGGATTGGTATGAAAGTATAAAATAATGCCGAGCGACACTTGGTACTTCTTTTACTATGTTATTTTCCATTAGGTGTATTTTGAACAAAATTCTGGTATTGTCAGTGCAAGTCAGGTGCACGATTAGTAAGCAAACATGTAATGGGTGTGTTATGGTCTGCATGCATCTACAGGGACAACCCATCCGTAAACACTAGACTGTTTATTATTTGTGCATCATGAAAATACACAATCTCTCTCTCTTCTCCATTTTGAAGCCCTTCATCGGCATACGGTGACGTCTGCATATGAGTGAAAAATTCTCGAGAGGGACGTTAAACAATGTACAATCAATCAATCAATCAATCTTCTCCATTTCTACTTAAGTGAAGAATCTGAAAATGGAAAATTATGTGCCAAATGTTAATTTACCACTTCAAGCAATTGTATGTTTCCACCTACATGTACTTGCGGGTACCTTAAATTCGAAAGCGGTCCAGTTAAAACTTCTGGAATTTAAGGCGTATACAAGTTCTTTTCAATGACGCAGTATTTAATTATAGATATATGGATGGGTACATTAATATCAGTTGATTGATTGTATATTGTTTAACGTCCCTCTCTAGAATTTTTCTCTCATATGGAGGCCGCACCACTTGCCGGTGATTATCCTACACTCGACACTTATTTACGGTCATTGAGCAGTGAGGAGTCTTTTTTGTGCCAGTACCTACTGCTACACAGGACCTCGGTTTATACGGTCTCGATTATCCGATGAACCGGTTTCCAAGTCCCATGGGATTCAAACCTGCAACGGAAGAATCAATTAACTCCTTAATTCGTGACGACAGAAGACGCTCTAATTACTGCGCCAAGCGAAAGACTTTAAAAAATAAAATGTAAGGCATGTGCATGCACTGTTAGTCATTAATATATTGTTAATCAAAGCTTGATAAAAAGAAATTTTTAGGTTTTAAATGGCATACTAAATAGTAATTTATAAATTGCACTCATTCTATAAAAAAGATCTCACCAAAGTAACTTTCAATGGTTCTTCTCTTCACCAGATTTCCAAATGCGGTCCAAGACTACCCAAAAGAAGCTTAACTTTTTGTCTGATATTAAGGTTCTAAAGAGGGATATTTTTTAAAATCCCTTTACATGCATGATGCAGAATGAAACTTGGATTTCCTATAGAGGTCCCATCATGTCCATGGGGGCATTGATTTGAACAATTAAAAATCAGCAGTGTACCCGAGTATGTCTTCATGTAACTTAAAGCTTTACAGGCCCAGTGGTTCTAAAGGAGATTTATAAATATTGTTCCTGTATGTTACAGAGCAAATTAAAACGTGCATTCCCTATTGTGACCGAATTCTACCCCTAGGGCCATGATGTGAACAATTTAGAATCTACCCTGGAATGCATCCACATCATTTTCAGCTTTTCGGAACAAGTGGTACCTAAGAAGAAGATATATAAATATTCTGTGTTTTAATTAAAAACCTTAGCTTCCCTTTTGTACACCCACTCGGATACACTGATTTGAACAATTTAGAATTTACACCACCGAAGTATGGTTTTATGACTTTTATGTCCCGGATGCTCTTCAGAAATTTCGTAAATGTCTTTTTCCTATCATTTAATGCAAAATCTACCCTATTGTGCCCTACCCCTTCCTCGGGGGCTTGATTTGAACGATTAAGATTTACACTTCTCCATGATGCGTTAACATGACGTTCACTTTTTTTCAGCCGTGTGTATTTTAAGAAGAATTTTGGAATATTTTTCTTGTATATTTCGATTTCCCTATCGCAGTCCCAACTCTAGTTCTGGGGGTCATGAGCTCCGAAATACCCCAACAATCTAACTATGTACATGTAAGGATAGTAGAAAATCTTTTAGTGAAAATGATTAGTATATTCTCTGTAGAATGCGTTTATTCTGTCATGAAAAATACCAGCATTACATAACACTGAATACTTTACCTACTTTAAATGATTAATTAATTGGACTTAATATGACTGTGTTTTGAATTGTTAGAGATATGCTTTTGACGAATCGCACAAATAAAAACTTAAACTTATGACAACTTACAATGGAATTTTTGATTAACAGTTTCCACACAAACTGGAATGTTAATATTATCAAAATGGATGTCAGACGAGTGACAAGAGTTAACTATCTTTTGGGAAATATTGTTGGTTTACACACATAAATAGTTATAAATCGTTATTTCTATCAATTTGAATTACAATATCCATACTTAATTTGAGGGTGGGGAAAGCATATTAATTTTCTAATTCTAGCAGTCTTACTATCCGCTGAATATTAAATGCAGGCTAAGGTTATTATAAATTTAATGGCTGTTTTATTGATAACTTTTATAATGTCATAATGAAAAAAGGCGATTCAAAGATTCCTTGGAATCTTTGTTTTTATACTTTATCACTTATTTGGGAACATAAAAATATAAGAAAGATCTATTTTCATAGAAACATCATGTCGAGAAACATGTCAAATAGTAGAACAAATCTATATTCTGTTATTATATTTCTTATTCAATAATTATGTGATCAAGTTTGAGCCAATCAGTGAGCATATAATGATAGAGAAAATATATACGTACTTCCAAATCTTCTCTATTGATACATTGTTTTGTATGATACATGTATATCTGATTATGAAAATATATGATAGATCTACTATTAATATTTTACATTGAAGATGACTTGTCGTTTGGTAAGAGATCGGAACAAAGTTCTTCGGCAGTGTGTAAACCTGTATCGGCCTGCTGGGCAATTAATGCAGTGGACAGAGACAACAGTACTTGTATGAAGACTGCATACATCGGTCCTTCATCAACATATAAAACAGTGTGGTGGTATGTGGATCTGGGAGACGTGTACAGTGTGAACAGCGTTAGGATTCTGTTTAAGACCTTCGAGAAACAATATGGTAAGTTTCATTCATTTTTTATTTTAGAGGAACATTGTATTAAGATCCTTTGTCCTTCATGCAAATCGCTTCGGGGAATATACTTGCTCTTGGGGAATTGGAACTCGCTGATTCATTCAAATGTATAGTACTTTAATTGTATAGTGCCTACGGACATTTCAGGTTGCTCAAGGCATGAAGATTCTCTGCAGAAATCACAGCTGCTCTAGTTTAAAGAGAGTAATTTATATTAAGAGTCGTGAGAGGGGTCTATAAATTAATCATCAGATATAACTTTTATTTTTTAGATAACTATGATATTTTAAGCTGTCAACTATCATTTGGTAAAGAAAAATGTCATATATTTAAGTTTTTAAATTTGATCATTTTTGTGTCTGCATATGTAAATCTTCCTATGAGAGAGACCGATATATTCTAAAAATGGTCACCCCCTGCCCTCTTGATGAATTTAATCAAAAGATTAGCTTCTTTCATTGTAGAAAACAGACAAAGAGGGCGTTTTGCAGGATTTTCTCTTTATCTTTCTACTACTGCCAACAAAGAAGATGGTCATATGTGTTATAAAGACGGACTGCAGTTACCTTCCCTTGACTTCACAACAACCTGTGAAGGACATGGCTCTTATGTTATATTTTACAACGAACGATTGGATGGGACTGTTTACCCTGAAGGATATGAGAAGTTGATTATAACGGAATTATGTGAAGTGGTAGTGGAAGGTTGGTTTCTTGCTTTAAAGGTGTTCAAACACAGATTTGAAGTTAATATTTTCTCAAACTTTCTATTTAATATCATGCCATATGTTTCTATAAGCATTTGGGCATTATAATATGGAAATTGATTTTATCGGGAAATAATAGAAACAACGGATGTCCGGACACGGTTTTAACATCTTTACACTTTCACAAAACCGTATACAGTGAGGTCCCATGTCGCAGTAAGTGCTGGCACGAAAACGATCCCTCTCTGCTAAATGGTCCAAAGATCAGTGTATAGGACAAAATTTGCAGCTCTCCACCGCGGTAGTGGTAGCGTCTCCATATGAGTGAAAAATTCGCGAGAGGGACGTGAAACAATATACAATATACAATCAATCAATCAAACACTTTCACAAAGTAAACTCTATCCTTAATACTTTAGAAAAATTGAAACTTTGTTGTGTAAATGTATAAATGAGGAAAATTACACTACATTATACAGAAAAAAACTAGAAACGTGAGAAGACAACACCGACAAACAGGTAATAGTATTGCCACTCCGTGCTAGGTGAAGTGAAGTGTCCAGAGTTTAACACATTAAATACATTTGTGAAACGTTGACTTTTTTGAAAACAGTGCACGAGCTCTGTTACTGTTAATGTTTACGTTTCAGATCACCAGCTATGTTCAATGTGTTAAACTCAGAACACATCACTGAGCACTGACAATACTAGTGAATTGGTTTTACTTTCTCACATTTTGACTCTGAACTTTCTGGACTATGGTTTGGACATATTTCTTGTGCACAATAAAGTTTATTCTTTTCTAAAGTACATGTATTAGGGATAGAGTTTTCTTTTAAAAGGTGCAATGATTTATCAATCAAACGCATCCTGAAATTAGAGGTTTCAATAGCTTCCAGGAAAAATAAGTAGAGCATAGAACATGATATTGTACTGATAATTTGAGAACTTAATAACTTCAAATCTGTATCTAAGCACCTTTTAACTGAATGCATTTTAAAAAAAAAGATTGTTAAGGACAGGCGAGACGTTCCTAAATAATATATAATTCTTTCCAAGATTTTGTCATTGAAGAATTAAAACTTTTAATATGTTTACTCACAAAAAATTGAGGTACCTTGCCAAGCATTTGTGCGAGATACCACAGGGTGGCATTTCTTATATAATCCTTTAGGGACTAAAACTTAGTTTGTTTAAATCACATTTTTAGTGTTTCAAATTATTAAAATCAATTAGAAACCGGTTTAAAAATCAGAAAGTAATGAAAATTTTGTATATTTTTCATATATTATGAAGATATACAAAACAGATATTTGGGGAACGTATCGTATGACCTTAAAAAAGCAAAGAAATACAGAGCAAAACTTGAATAAAAGAAAGGAAATTTTCATTTTGAGATTTAAGACATATTTTTTTTTCTCTGATATCCGTATTATATTATCAGTTTAATACTGAGTTATCCTTAAGAGATGTCATATATAAGGTGCGGTTCTGCTTCCGTTGGGAATAGACTATCGAGTAGGTTGTTGGTTTTCCTTTTGACTGTTTTATTATTTTTTTTAAGTTTTATTCCTGAAAAATATTCTCCACCTGAATTTATTTAAAATAACCGTTACATCAAGAATGAGTTCTTTGATGTAACCTTTATTAAGATGCTCAGACTATACACCCACATTTAGTTTTTAAATAAATAAGAAGTATTTATTTACAGTCATACCTAGATTTGATACATTTCAATAAAGTTTAATGAAATATAATATATAAATGTAGGACTGAAACAAAATAGCAGGAAAATATTCTACTATGAGGGGTTATCAAAAAGTTCGTGGACTGGGGCTATAAAATTAGTACTATGTTGTCTGAGCTTATAAAATTTATGAAGAACATAAAACAACAAAAATTAAAGAAATGTTGAAAATTTTAGCTTGATACGTTCATTATTTCCCAAATTATTATAAAATAAAAACGACATTATATCATCACCCGGTTGTTTCATGAAGTCCGACAACGTCATTTTTTTTTCAACGTCTGCTTCTTATACCTCATACACTTATTTTGATGAGATTCCCTGGAGCGGGGTTAGGATTTAATCAGTCTTGTTTATATGATTTTAAAATGTCATGAACAGCGCGGCTTTCAATGCATATAATATTGCAAATGGATTCATACAGTTGGAGAGATTCTCGTTTGATTTTGCCAGCATATTTTGCTTTTAGGGGTTCAATATATACAACACATGATCAACGTCATTTTTTGACTTGATTTTTTACACCTTGACTACAAATCGACCTTATCTGTACATTCCTTTTGTCTCTGAATCTACCATTGCATTAAAAAACAAGTACTCTGGAACCATATTATTTCTTTGTAGCCAATTTAAACATTTCCTAGGTCTATACCATTTTTTTCAGGGGCAAAACTTTATAGAATGTTTGAAAAGGACAACCTTACCCGTTTTTGACATCATTGCGTGGACCCTGAGGTCCACGCATTAAAGATATAAGCGAGGTTAAACCGGATGCCATGTGCAAACGACAGGCTACGCATGCGCTAGAATGATATTCGCCCCTTAGTCAACTTGCCCGTACATGTAGAACAATTCGCCCGATTCGAATTCGAACATGCCTTTCATTGGCAAATTGCGCTTTTTAATCCGTATATCGTATTTATACATTCATTGGCGAATCCAAATTTTTTTCTTATACATATATTTTAGGTACAAATTAAACATTGATTCAATAGCATAAGCATTTTAAAAGGTAGGAAAAACTTGCAGTATAGATACATGTAACTTAACAACTTGAATTTAGAAATCATCATTCAACGACTAGTTCTTGCTTTTAAAAGACAGAACAAGTTTTCAGCGGCATTTCTTTTGTACATCAAGACTCGCACAATAATTTAATGATATTTCAGCAAAGTGTACTGTGTGATAGAGGTCTGTAGCAATGGTGTTTGATGGGGGGGGGGGGCAAAAAAAAATCCATAATACCACAGGAGTTCGCGTACCTATCAATTATACCGAAATGTTCGGCAAATATCTTTTTTATTTACCGAAAATTTCGGCAAAATTGATAGGTACGCGAACTGTGGTAATACATAACTGTGCTACACGTGCACCATCAGATCTATTTTTCTCATGATAGATTTCTTCCGCATAAATTCAGAATACATGTAGGTGTCAAATCCCAGTTATTATGGGTTACATGTATCAAAATAGCCCGATTTTTTAAACTGACAAAACTAAAGCCTATTCGGAGATAAAATTGAACAATTTTGCTTTGAGACTAAAATCAGTCATTAGTAGGCAGCTCATTGAAGAAAATGTGAACAAACCTAAATGAATAACTGATAAACTTAGAAATTTTCTTTAATTGAATTTCGGTTAAAAACACGTCCATATGGTCCACGTATTGTACTCCTTTTTTTAAAGGACAGCAACTTGTTTTAAAGCAATAATTGTTTGGATACTCCATGTAAAATTTACGATAAAATTTCATTGAACTTCCAGAATGAGGTAAAAATTCCACATTTTATGTAACAATAGTGTCCCAACACATAACTTAATAAACAGGAATTTTGGATGTCAATCATATATAATAAAATAGTTTTTCTCAGTTAAACTTAGATCGAAAAAAATGTCGTTTTCGAGGTTGCGCCGCCTGGACATACCATTGCTTACAAAAACATTACTAATTCATTAAAAAATAAAATTTATGATTTGTGGTTTATTCTATAGATTGAAAAGATGATGCTAATTAGATATTTCAAAATTTTTTTGATGTACCAAAAGCGGTTTTATTTTTATGGCGCTAGTCCACGAACTTTTTGATACCCCCTCGTTTATAAACTAAATGAACTGAGCTCACCGATTCGCAGTAATTAAAAGTGCTACCGGAAAAAAATATCCGTCACTGCTCAAAGGCCGTAAATGCCGAGTATACACGTAAACCAAAATCTCGCCACCGACAAATGGTGGCGTCTCCACATGAGTTGCAGACTTTTGAGAGGGACATTAATCAACAAACAA
The DNA here is from genome assembly GCF_032062105.1 of Saccostrea cuccullata. Taxonomy (NCBI): domain Eukaryota; kingdom Metazoa; phylum Mollusca; class Bivalvia; order Ostreida; family Ostreidae; genus Saccostrea; species Saccostrea cuccullata. The sequence goes on along the minus strand of NW_026935644.1, from coordinate 14,229 downwards.
GCTGTAAATATATCGTAACACACTCACTTATCAAAATAAATCAAAGCCGAGAACTCTCAGAAGATAACGCAATTCTACGGACACCTTGTTCTATACAACTTGTGTTTCAATGCATCTGTATTTATCTTACTTTAATTTTTGCTTCATTTTTTTAATATTTGAAAACATCAAGTTTCCGTTTTTTTCTCTTTATATTTAGAGTTACAAACTGTACTGCATGCATTAATGATATCTTTAGGCTGTAAAATGGGAACATTTGGTAAATTGTGCAGCAAGCATTGCTCTAAACATTGTGAAGAAAGTAAATGTGATATAATAAATGGAACATGTATGGGATGTATGCCTGGATGGACGGGACAGTTCTGTCAAACACGTAAGGTCACTTTCACAAGTAGTTTACCACATTTCACAAGTAGTTTACCACATTTTTTATGTCCGTTCAAATCCTGAAATCTATATTTATATATGCATTAATAGCGTGTGATAGTGGATCATATGGTAAGAATTGCAGTCTTCGATGTTCAGGACATTGTTTGGATGATCAAACTTGTAACCACGTGACTGGAATCTGTGAAAAAGGTTGTGCTCCAGGATGGACTCTGACAATGTGTAATGAATGTGATTTAAAATTATTTAGTCTAGAATTATTGATTACTCAAGCCCTAGAGGGGCTTGAGTTATCTAAAACGATGCTAGGTCATCGATTTACTCAGTCTAAAAACACAAAAATATATTATATTTGTAGACAAAAAGATTTCTAGAAACAAAAATGAAGCTTATCTTGAATACGTCTGTATATTAAAGATATTAAGTGTTAAATATCGGATTCTATTCTACGGCGAATGAACAATGAGTGAAGCTTCGCAGCCGCTGTAACCGTGAATTCTGTCGCTACTGCTCAGTGTCGCTCTAAATAGAAATTATAGAGAAAAAAGCGACTCAAATCACTGGCTTCTGTGCATGCCCGGGGATTTTAGTCGCTTCAAATCAAAGCGGTGCTCCACTGATTTTAATTCCACGGTAATAGTATCCGAGGACATAGATTCTTATATTTTCTTTATTTATTTTAATCTTAAAAGAAGGCAAGACAAATAAAATTTGTGTTTTATGTTTATGACAAACATTCAAATTATTGTATCAAAAAAAGCTTACTTTATTCATTACATCTGAGCAAAATTTTTAAAATATATGAGTTTACCAATTGGAAAATTTCACAAAGTTATATTCTTTTTGAGTAAATCAGGCACGTAGCAACAGGGGGATGGAGGGCTTGCTCCCCCACTATTTTCCAGACATAACTTTTACCTGTGTTAAAAATGTTCATTGAAATTAGCCCCCCTCCCCCCACACACAATTTCAATAAACGATGCTACATCACTATAAATGATATAGCTATTTTATCATAATTACGTCCATTTGGTTAAATCGACGCATCTTACTGAATGTCACCTATCATGGATCATCATTGAATATATAATGAAACAATGTGAACAGACCTCCTCTAACCAAAAAACTACATGTATGATGAAAATTGATTGAAAACTGCTCAATTTTTAATTTAAGACAGAGAATGTTAACACCTAAACATTCATAGAGAAAATTCACATTTGTCTTTGTTTACAAGAAAAAAAAAAGAAAAACTTTTCAGCACTATAAACACATTAAAACCACAATAAATAGAGGAAATTCGCATGACAACTTTATTTGAAGTATACTGGTTGCAAGTGGCGAGACCATAATTTAACCTTACTTGTGTCTTGCATTACATTTATCGGCAAAACAAACGATAATTATTTTAATTTTGACTTGTTAAAATACTGTCTTACTTACAATAGATCGGTTTTGATTGTCCTCTCGAGTGCAAACAGCTGATTAAGTTGGATGCCGATCTCGATGTTTAAAAGTTAAACAGTTTATAGTACGCTTCTGCTGTTGCTTTCTTTTCAAAAATAGTTTTTTTTCAGCCAATAAATAAATATCTAATCAAGTTAGTCATATATTGCCCTTCTTCTAACATAATTTAAAAAAAAATTTAGAGATGAAGAACCACATGAAAGCCCACATGCCGATCGCGATGGAATAGCGTCGATTGTCTAAACACTTATTTTTCAAGATTTTGCTGAACATATTCAAAAAACCAGAATTATTTAACAGTCTCGGAACTTAATTACTTCGATTTTACTTCATTTTAAACACCAATTGCGTCTATATAAGCCGATTACAACTTTCTTTGGGTCTAATTATACGAGTGCCGAATTGCAAGGCTACCGCTTGGTAATTCTATTTTTAGAGCGACTCTGAGCACCAGCGACAGTTTTCAGTGGTACACCGCAACTGTTTCTATACAGAGATTTTGCGCTTTCCTTTGCGTAGGAATCTCAGGTAACTTTTTACAGTCGCCGACAAAGCATCCTTGGACGACTCCACTGCAGACTCTGAAAGGTGACGCAGGTTACCTTATCGTTAACAAATTCTACAATGCATGGCCAGAAAATGTATGGCTGTACCCCCAAATGAAATTGCTTTACACGGTCCTGCAAATGATGACAGTAAAATAATAGCACAAAATCAATGTTAAATTGTATTATCTTAAGCTTTGGTAACGGAATCTGTTTTATAATAACTTCTTTTGGATTCGTACGGAATATGTATTGGACATGCATGTCGCTCAGCTGGATAAACCCCCTCGTCTCAAGACACGGTCCGGAGTAGGAGAGTAACGTACATTTTGGCTGTGGTTTGCAACGATGGATGAAACCGTAGTCACGTGGATTTTTTGGAGCCTGGAGCCCTCCCCCCTCTTCCACTTTGAAAAATTTTTCTACAGGCTTGTAGCAAGCTATTTAGATTGATGTATATATTTAAAGTGCTATGCGTCATTAAGCAAAAAAAACAAAAAAAAAAAAAAAAAAAAAAAAAAAAAAAAAAAAAAAAAAAAAAAAAAAAAAAAAAATGTATAGTAATTTAAGGTATATTTATTTAAGGAATAACTGTCCTATTTTTCGAATTCATGAAGTGATCAATGGATTGGCTTGTGTGATAATTTGCATAAACGCCGAAGGCGTTTATGCATAAAATTATCACACAAGCCAATCCATTGATCATCTTCATGAATTCGAAAAATCTGACAGTTATTCCTTATATTTACATGCTTTGATTCCGCCAATCCACGGGCTCCAAGCCTGCTTCTCTCTAGGTGTTGTCCCGCCCTGCACGTGGGGTTTTTTTTTTTGGAACCGCGCCAAAACATTCATGAGGAAATAAATTACATTTACAACTGGTAATTTTATCTCGGACAAAGACATTGGAATTGTAAATATAAGTGTTTAATGTCTACATTATAAAAAATATTTCATTAAATTAAGAAACGGCAACGTTACTATGCTCTATAAAATATTCCTGAAAGTGTGTCACGTAAAGCCATCTTAAAAAGTAGTGCGATTACTATTTCTTTTAATTAAATTCAATTTATGAATTTTGTTTCATCTAAATGTAGTTTATTCAACAGAAGATTGAACTCGAACAATAGCCCTCATCTTATACCCTTCCTAATTGACTTTCTACAGCTTGAGTATTTCTGACGTTTTGTCAGTATATACTTGTTTTTTGTTTTCATCGATACATGTAATAGTATTATTTTTACTACTAAGTATCTAATACAGCATGCAGTTATGGACGCTTTGGCCCAAACTGTGCTATCAACTGCAGTGGACATTGTTTAAACGGAAAAGCATGTAACAAGGAAACAGGGCATTGCGACTCTGGATGTACCCAGGATACATCGGAAGTTCTTGTAATAAAGGTCTATATACTATTTAAGTTTGATTTTTCAAACATATAAGTAACCATTTTGAGGGTTTCCTTTAAGTAAACTTTTTCTTATTGTTTGTTTTAACAGTATGTCCCAGTGGCTGGTTTGGTGAAGGATGTAGTCAGCGTTGTAGTGGACACTGTACCAATGAGGAAATTTGTAACCATGTAGATGGGGTGTGTCCAAATGGCTGTCAAAGTGGCTACCTAGGGAATTTATGCCACAAATGTAATGCGGAATTTTAGTGTATAATTTAACAAATAATTTATGTGGACATTACTCTACAATACTTACATGTAAATTTCTTCTTCTCTACAACTACTGACAATTTCAATGAATGTTTCATTATAGCTTGCGCGACAGGTTTCTTTGGTGCAAACTGCTCTAATATTTGCTCTCAGAATTGTAAAGAAAAATGTCAACATACCGATGGATCCTGTCGGTGTAAAAGTGGTTGGACAGGTTCCCCAAATTGCATTTCAGGTAAAGAATTGTTCGTTTATTCCAAAAACGGATTTCTTGACGTTTATGTACTTGAAATTTGGTAAAACGCAAGCATCTTCATATTCTCAATGCACTTTCTTTGATTTTCTGCAGAGAAAACAAATATTGGAAGCTGTTTGTTTCTCATAATTTGTTTAAACTTTAGGAAGCCATAAAATATCTTTTTAAGAAGCTTCAAACAATGAATTTGGAATGAATGAAGATTGTTTCTTAACTCGACATGCAGGTGCTAATATTATTCTCTGACATGTTTCAATATGTTTCAAAGAACATAATTTTACAATTTTAGAATGCCCTCAGAATACGTATGGTGAAAATTGCATTCATCCCTGCAGTTCCTACTGTGCTAATGATACTTGTGATAGATTCAATGGTAGTTGTACAGAAGGATGTAAAGAACGATATTATGGAGACATATGTGATCAAAGTAAGGAAATAAAAACATTTTCCATAAGATTTTATAGGAACATGTTTAACTTTATTTTGCTGCATAAATAGAGTATTTTTCAGGCCATATACATGTATCTGATTTTGATTAATATTTTTTTTTTATTCAGGTGAGGGTTCTTTTCGTCTAAAAGTGAACAGTAAATCTGCAAAACCACCTATCGTCGGCGGAGTTCTCGGTGCAATTGCCTCTGTAACCATACTTATTGCATTGACTATTTCTTTATTGCGGTAGGATAAGTATATATTTTTTTGTATCAGTTTCTGTTTTTATTCAAAAGACTTAGTATATGTAGTCACAGTGATTTTGTTTTTGTATCTATTCATGATTTTGTCGATAAATTTTCTTCAACTTCTCAAAATTACTACATGTTATTGTATCAAATATTTTAGAAAAGGAATCTTCAGATCCTGGATAGAAAGGAGAAGACACTCACAAATATATATAAACAGCACAGATACATTGAAACAACCAGATGATGAATCCCATACCTATCAAACGTTAAATGACTTAAATAAACCAGAAAACTACATAAACTTTGATTTACATGTACCAGAAGATACAGCTGCTTGTGCTTATCAAGGATTACGCATATCTAAAAAAGAAGGAAACTATGTAAATCTTGAACTAGACAAACTTGAAAAATAAAGGTGTTATTCAGTATTAAAGCGCTGAACATATTCAAAAGATACATGTATGTATTGGTAACAGGAAAATGCATAAAATGCACATTACTTGTAACAAAAGTGGTCAACATTTACTAGACTGTAAAAATTGTCATACAAAAAACATAAACATGTAATTTGGGATTTCTTCCTTCTTTGCATTTACTCAAATAACCAACGAAATCTTGTGTGTTAATCTTCAATAAGTTAATTTTGTTTATATTCTAGTCTCTCATTGGTTGATTTCCAAAAAGGAACGCAAACCATTTCTTAATAACCTGGTTTGGTATGGGGACCCCCCTTTACAACCAGCTGAATCATCTGTATACATGCAATCCTCTCATTTCCAGTCCATGGGATTCATAAAAAATCCAGATTTAATAAATGTGCCTTTAACTTCAAACAGTAGCTCGATCTTACCTCATGTAAACAAACATCATGGCTGCTAGATCTGTGTATCAGTGGAAATTCCCGAAAAAAAAAAGGAATCGAAATTTCCTGGTAATATGCACATCTACATATTGTGTCCTAATTATCTGCATAGTTTGACGAAAATATGTGCAGCAATTTAAGAGGAGTTGCGCTGACAAACTGTTCATCTCTATGCTCAAGGTATGGCCAAAAACCTACGTTGAAAAGTGTGGAAATTCCCAGAAAAAATTAAGGAATCGGAATTTCCTAGTAATATGTACATCTACATATTGTGTCCTAAAATCTGCAAAGTATGACGAAATTCTGTGCAGCGGTTTATGAGGAGTTGCGCTGACAAAAAAAACAGGACTGCCGGACTGACTGACTTCATATTCAAGGTATGGCCAAAAAACCTAAGTTAAAAAGTGCAGAAATTCCCGGAAAAAATTAAGGAATAAAAATTTCCTGGTAATATGCACATCTACACATTGTGTCCTAAATATCTGCAAAGTTTGACGAAATTCTGTGCAGGGGTTTATGAGGAGTTGCGCTGACAAAAAAAACAGGACTGCCGGACTGACTGACTGATTGAAAAACATTATACCTCACGCAACTTGTTGCGTGGGGTATAATAAATGTAGATCAGCCAGGAATTTACAGCACCTATCCTTACAACCGTTCTAATTCGTGAACGTTGAATTGTGATTTACCTCATTATCATATTAAATCGTAAAATCTATGAAGACTGCGATTTCTGTCAACAGTAACGCCAAAGTATGACATTTTCATTGGCTAATGAGAAGGCAAAAAGATGTAAACACCCCCCGCCCCCCTTTAAACAGCATTGCATAGGCCATAGGTTTATTATGTGAGTATCGTATGAAAAACCATTAGCTAGCGAAGATAACAAAGAGATGGGCAGCTGTTAAATTTTGGAATTGATTGAATACAAAAAAAAACATGTTGATATTTATCACAAAGTTTCATTCTTTATCAATGCATTTATGCTTACATGTACATGTATAAATTATATTGATTCGTGGCTTATCTTTTATATATATGCTCATGGATGATTGCAAATATTGAATAAGGAACTTAATCTTTTTTTCCTTTTTAAATGATCGATGACATCGCTCGGTACAATTAAGAAAGGAGAATCCCCCTTGGGAAAGCTCTTGGGGATATAGTTCCTTATTGGGTCTATTTACAACTATGCAAATTACAACCGCTGGATACCTTATTGATTTCCTTATTTTATTTTAAGTACATGTAGCATGATATCTAAAAAGGTAAAAAAAAAACACTGTTCAAAGAATGAAACGAAAATGTAACTGTAATAATATGGAACAAAAAACTATAAGGAAATCCTTTTGAATACTAAACATACAGTTTTTTGACCAGTTCCGAATAAGAAACCAATTTGGCAGTGCTATAAATATATTAATAAGGTTCAAGCCTAGTATTCCGACGGTCCGGTAGTCCGACGGTCCGATAGTCCGACGGCCCGGTAGTCCGACGGTCCAACCGTAAACTGCAGATATTCCAAAGCTTTATTAATGTCTACGACTAATTACATAGACTCTTCAGTCAAACATTGCAAAAGGATTCGTAAACTCCTATAATGAATTATTGCTCCTGAATGTTTACGAATATCAAAATGCTTTCTAAAACGACAAGGCGTAGAAACATGGGGCCAACTGCAAAAGATCCATTGACCTGTGACCTTAAAATTTAGGTCAATGTCATTCAAAATATGAAACATTAAGCTCTTTTCATAGCTCTTTTGTTCTTTACCAAGTTATAAACATCTTTGCATCTTTGGTATGTACTCTAAACCATTTAAGAGATCCCATGCTTGTCCCCTAAGATTGACCCCTTTAAAAGTTTGTGCCCCTTTCAATGTAAACCTTTGTTATCGCTACACCTCCAAAACCGTAAACCGTAGAAGAACAAAACTTGCAACACTGTGTGCAACAAATTTAGTACACTTTCCATTCTATTCAGTGCAAAAGAATTTGTAAACCATTTAAGAAGTTATTCCTGACAATTAATGATGTTTACGAAAAACTTAAAACTTCTTACTTACAAGTCGTAAAGAGATGGGCCCAACTGCATGAGATCTTTTGACCTTGAAGATTAAAATTGCTTATAATTGTTTTTGGTCAACATCACCTTGACTTTTGACTTTGAAATTTTAATTTAACCGTGGACCTTGACCCCTACTCAAAAATAATAAATATTCATTACCTTTACCTAGACTCAGCTTCAAGTGTTAATCTCATGTTTATGAGGGTTGTGTTCTTGGGGATTTTTTTTTTGGATGACCTTAATCTTTGACCTTGATAAATGACCTTGACTTTTGACCCGATCAACCCAAAGGTCACAATCAAAGTGAAGGTCATGGGGGTATTCACAATTCTCACTTTAAAATATGCATATAAAATACCCCCACTTTCTCTTTAAAAAAATCAATAGCAACGTAGAAAAATTTTGTACAACTCAAACGACACCACAGATCGACATATAAATCAGGATATTCGTAAGAAGAGACCCTAAACAAAGTGTCCTGAGAGTTTTACTGTGAGTATCTTAAGTATAATAAAAGTCTAGGCAATATCAGCAAAAACATTTTTCTGTCTGAAATTTAGATGTTGATCGGCATCAAAATTAATTAAAACTTGTATTGACTATTTCTTCAGTTTTTTCTCAATAGCATTCGGTTCTCTTGCGCAAATACGAAATTTTGATACTAAGTATTCTTGATATCTTTTGTATTAGAATTTATTTCATTTTTTTCTCCATTTAAAGTACATTGCTACTCTGATAAGAGAGACAACTCTTAAAGACACAAATGTCTTTTATTCCTTTATAAATTTATCAAGTTTAAGTGCCTTTTTTGTCAAATTTTGCCCCGGAAGTCAAGATACATTTGCTTTGGAAAACCAGAAAAGTTAAAGGTAAATTTTATATGAGTGAGCAGAGGGTTTATGACCCTTAATATTAATCGAACGAATTTTGGAAATAGCGATTTTTCACATCAAATAAATTCTCATGCAATTTAGATAGGTTAGAAAAATTCACCAATTGATATGGGGTCATTCATCTTCCCTCTGAGATTCACACCTTCTTCTAAGGCCTACGGCTTTTGAGTTTCATCTGCAACTGACCACGTGTTTTCGCATTTACAACTATGTATATGCTTAGTGTTATAGTAAAACCTACATGTTGCACATTATTTTTTTCAGCAAGCACTCTGCTTCACTGTAAAGGCGTCCCATAATTATTCTATTAATTTTTCTACTTAAATTACACATCAAACAAGTAATATCTCAGTCTTTAAAGAAATTTGACCGGGACTTTACTACGAAACCATTGCCTTCCACCTTATTATAATAAGTTTAAAAATAAGCTCAATGGTTAGCTTGTCCGACTTACAAAATAAGGGTTGTATGTTCGAGCCCAGCTGGAGGAATTCTTTTTTCAATTTTTTTTTTATTATTATTATTTTTTTTTGTGCATTTTTCTTCCTTTTTTCTGGGGAAAGACCTCTTGAAATGCTTATGTTTATTATAAGGTCTTTCCACCTTTCTGTGGAAAGACCTATCGAAATTGTTCTGTTTACCATTATTTTTCTTCCCCTGAAACCTTCAGCAATGTCTTCCGACTAATTTAGGAGACTCTTCAATCTATTCATTGTGAAAGTATTCGGTGACCCCTTTAACGAGTTACTGCCCCTGATACTGAAAATTTTACAAATAATTAAAAATTTTCAAAACAAGGAGTCGTAGAGACATGGGACCAAGTGCATAAGATTCATTGACCGTTGACCTAAAAATTTATGCAAAGGTCAAGGTTATTCCAAAAATTAAAAATTAAGCTCTTCTTATATCTCTTTTGTCTTTCAACATATACTTAATGTCTTTGCATCATTAATATGTACTCTTAAAACTATTTCAAATATTTTATTCTTGTCCCCTAAAATTAGCCCTTTTAAAAGTAATTGCCCTTTTTTGAAAAACCTTGTTATTACTACTCCTTCCAAACCGTAGACCGTAGAGACACCAAACCGTCACTTATGTCTTAAGGGTCTATAAATGTGAAAGGATTTAATGACCACTTACACGAGTTACTGCCCTTTAACGTCTTTGTACTTACTATTAAACCTTATAACTTGAAAACTATAATTTTCACATTTTTTAAAATCCTTTAAGACAGTTTTTGGTTTCTTATTCATGGACTTTTATTTTAAAGAGTCAGATATAAACAAAATTCAAATAAGGTGGAAAGACCTTTTATTGTTCTGTGAACAATAAGTCTTTACACATTTCTGTGGAAAGACCTATTGATTTGCTTATGTTTATTAGTATAAGGTCTTATTACCTTTCTTTTGAAAGATTTCTTGAAATGCTTATGTTTCTTATTATTATTTTTCTGTTACAGACTTTTGAACCAAAAAACTTTTTGCTTCATGACACTGGGAAACAAAATATATTTGAAAATAATAAAATTCTGCTCAATATCGGCAAAATGTATATTTTTTCTGTCTGAAATTAAAATTTTGATGAGCATAAAATGAATTAAAGTTTGTACTGTCTACTTCTTCAAATGTTGTTAATATCATTCGATTTTCCTGCTCTAATACGAAACCTCACTGTATTTAGTACAGTCGGGATTACATTAATATTGCTTTGAACTAAATCATTATTATTCTAGCCAGACAATATGACCTCATACATGTATATGAATTCAATAATTGTTGAAAATCACTGTGTACTTTTTGATTTTAACAGACTCTCTCTCCGTATTAAGATACATGATAATTCACATCAAAATACTTAAATGCATTTTTCCCTTTTTTTTCACTAAATACATTGATCAGACATGTGAAAGGGCCATGCAAGTGCATTTTCTAGCTTTTAAACATTATGCTTTAAAAAAGAACTGCGGAGATGATTTGAAAAAAAAATGAGTTTTTGAACCGATGTTAGATGTTTTGCATATGTGGGTCTTTTTAAAGCTCCGTATTTCAATTTCTTTCCCTTCATGTTTCTCAACTGGAAGTATGCATTTGTGCACATATAAATAGCAAAGTTTATTTCATAAAGATATGATGAATTAGTTGTTTTAAATGACGGACTATGAAATTAATGAAAGTTTTAACTGATATAAAAAAATTATATAGGAACAAAGGCATATAGTAATAGATACCGAAATAAATCAAACAAAATCGACTGAAATAGCATAAAATAACAATTAAAGCAATATGAGCTGTATCTTTGAGAATTTTAATTTGGTGGTTAAATGTGCTGTTATAATTAATTTGTATGTAATTTAAACCCTTATGACCAATTAGTTCAGAATAAAGTTTAAAAAGTTTCATCAGAAATAGTTTTGTACAACCGCATATACAGCTTTATATAAGGATTATTATTGTACAGGACGACAAAAATTTAAAATTTTTTTTATTTAAAGCTAATAAAAAATTTTCCATCGCAAATATTAACAGCAGAAGTTATAAATGATTTATTTTTCTGTCATTAAATTAGTTAATTACAAATTTGCAATAAAACTTTCCGATGTCAAACATTCAGCTCATATTGCTTTTAAAAAACTTAACATATCTTAATTAAGAATTTCACCCGAATTTTGAATTAACCATCTAAAATGATTTGACCATCATAGCTATTGACACCTGCACACGATGTCGCATAGGTGTAGTGAAACGCGAAAGTGAATCGATTTGAGTAAGGTTTTTATTCATGAGATCAAAGGCAGGTTGAATTTTGTAAACAAGGTGCCCATGTGCCTTTACTATAGAGACAAGTGTCCATGATTTTGCACCTTTTTGTAAAATAAGGTATAAGGAAGACGTTTCAATTTCTTTCACGGATGTAAATGGCTAGTTTATCTCTTTTTAGTGACCGTTTTTAGGCAATTTAAAACATCCATGCGCTTATATAAAAAAACGGCTTGCAAAATGAGTGTGTGGCCTAAAGTCTATGAGAAATCGATGTAAACAACGTACCCCTTCACATTAATCAGAAAAAACCTATTACAGTGCCTCGTATTAAAAACGAAATTAAAATTAATAAACTACAAGTTTATGGAAAAAATTTAGGCAAAAAATAGAAAATCTTTAATTATATTTTTTGTAAATTATGAGGGGAAGGTTTGGGCGTTTTAAAAGATTCATTCTTAAAAAAAAAAAAAATGAAATTGATATAAAAACTTCGATTATGGGGGCATAAAGAAAACAAAGCAAAGCCTATTTTAGGCTGCATTTCATTTCCGGAATTTTTGGTAATTATCAACTTTTCATTTCCGACATTTGTTAGTTTTCATTTCCGACATTTTTTAGTTTTCATTTCCGACATTTTTCAAATACCTATGTAGTACCTATATTAACAGATTTGATAACTTTATTATGAAAAATTTAAAGGATTTAAAAAATTTAAAAAAATCATTAAATCCAATTTTGTAAATTATCAGGACTTGGACATAAGTATGGGGCTGTGTTGAAATTAATTTAGTCCACATCAAAATGGGAAAAAGTTTTATGCTCATTGAACACTTTTACCTAGACTTAGTGCTACATGTATGCATACATGTGTAGACGTTTTTTTTTTTTTATTGATATTTTGGTTAAAATTTTAAAATCCATTTTCGTTTACTTAGAAAACGTTGGATTGCCGCACAGGTAAATTCCGGAATTGAAAAAAAAATTATGTCGGAAATGAAAACCAAAAATGTCGGAAATAAAACCAAAAATGTGGAAATGCTATGCAATTTCCGGAAATGAAAAGCAGCGCTATTTTATGGGTGTGAGGTGGGCGGGGGTGGGGGGATAATGCTTTATACTTTAAATAGATCCACACATGATTAAAAAATTATGTAATTGCTAGCACTCTCAGGCTTAGCTTCACGGTCTAGCTTTGTAAAAAAGACCATAGATAGACTGTGCGATAACAATTTCGTTATGTCATTAATTTTTGTTCAATTCTAAAATTTAAAATAAACTACACGAGAAACTTCAAGTTCCAGACATTGGCTTGCCAGTAAAACCCGCTATTATTCGATTTCCAGTTTCAAGACCTACATTTAGTCGCGAAAATTAATGGCCGGGAACAATTTAATTTGCTTTGTTTTATGAAAATGCTTCCAAAATGTGGAAATTAATGGCAGTGAATTGATTTTAAACTAACGAATCGCGAATAAAAGATGACGCGAATAATAGTTGGTTTACAGTATACCACCTTCCTGGAAAAATGCCGTAAATTAAAAAAAAAAAAACTCTTTTTTTTTAAAATTTGTGGAAAAACACAATAACAATTGAAATAATGCGAAATTTTTTTTTATAAAAAAAATACACTTTACAAAAAAATTATTCTATTAAGATATCACACTCCAGATCATTAAACAATAACGAATTCAGCAAAAAATTTGTTGATCACGAACCTTTCCTTCTGTGTTTAAAAAAATGCTACAGCCTGGGTCACCCAAACTTTTTAAAAAGATAAACTTCTTTTAAATTATGTTATGAAAATTTAATACCCTTTTTTAGAGGTAGGAATTTTCTGTGAAAGTTGAAAATGAAGTTACGACTTTAAAAAAAAACCCCGTCTAAAGGAGGTCATTATTCCTATTTTATGAGTAGTAATTAGCCAATTGTTTATGACTCCCAAAATTTTCGGACTCGACTACCCGGGGTGTCAGACTATCGGAACGGACTATAGGGCTGTCGGACTATCGGACCCTCGGACTGTTGGGCTGTCGGACATCGGACCGTCGGAATACTGGGCCGTCACCCTATAAATATACTAGGCATTATTTCAAAATCTAAGTGTTTTGTCAAGGTAGTTCGATGACTTGTGGAATTCCGTATTGTTTCGTAAAAAATTAGCCTTCCCTCCAAAAAATTTATTTCGCAAGTTACCATATGTATTTTTCCAGTTAGAATAAGCCGACGAGTTCCGAATAGCCTAGAGATTCTTATTCAATTCAACCCTGAATTAAAAAATATACGTCCCAGACGTAATCCATAGGCACCTAAAAAAGTTAAATTTTAAAATTGCTTACCAATAAATTGTTTGTATTTCCAAAGGTTGAAAGAAACTAGAGGTACTGGGGCACTGAGCTCATTTTAATTATACCCCACACCTCCTTTATGATTATTTATGACAAACTCCATGTTTTGCTCTGGGGGAAAAATAAATTCAGATCAAAAAGTAAAATAAAAAGTCACAATGTCACAATATAATAAAGAATCTTTAAAGTTTCATTAAATCTTTTCAGTGGTCTAAGGAGGAATTGGGATGAGATTGATATATCTTTCAATATTACAAAAAATGGCAGTATCTATGTTTTTTTCAGGGAGACCGAAAAAATTTTGA